>NC_081229.1:1929783-2162283 GCF_902713425.1 Acipenser ruthenus | reverse complement strand
ACACACACAGGGCTCAGAGCCACACACACAGGGCTCAGAGACACACACACAGGGGTGAGAGCCACACACAGGGGTGAGAGCCACACACACAGGGGTCAGAGCCACACACACAGGGGTCAGAGCCACACACACAGGGGTCAGAGCCACACACACAGGGGTCAGAGCCACACACACAGGGGTCAGAGCCACACACACAGGGCTCAGAGCCACACACAGGGGTGAGAGCCACACACACAGGGGTGAGAGCCACACACACAGGGGTGAGAGCCACACACACAGGGGTCAGAGCCACACACACAGGGGTCAGAGCCACACACACAGGGGTCAGAGCCACACACAGGGCTCAGAGCCACACACACAGAGCTCAGAGCCACACACACAGGGCTCAGAGACACACACACAGGGCTCAGAGACACACACACAGGGGTGAGAGACACACACACAGGGGTGAGAGACACACACACAGGGCTCAGAGCCACACACACAGGGGTGAGAGACACACACACAGGGGTGAGAGACACACACACAGGGGCGAGAACCATCCTTCAGATGAGACGTCAAACAAACAAGGTCCTACTGGAAGTGACTCTGCATCAACTCCAACCACAAGTACATTGAATTCCAAACGCATCTCACCAGTCCCAGTGCGAGCGAGCCCGGGTGCGGCCAGCAGTGCTGCCGGGCTGTCACTGCAGAGAGAGAGACACGGAGAGAGAGAGACACGGAGAGAGAGAGACACGGAGAGCTGCTTCTTACCACGCGGGCCTGGCGGGCTGCATTGCGGGCTTCCTGCTTCCTGCTGACGGGCGCTGCGGAGTAGACGGTGGGGGCCGCCTGGATCACAGTGGGGCTCATCTTAGGAGGAGCCTGCATCACCGGCCTGGACACAGGAACCATGTGACTCATACCACCCCCCTGGGGAGAGAGGGGGGGTCATTAGTCAGCAGGTGGAGCTTTTTGGGGGGGGTAAACCTCGTTATAACTTGGCCAAGACAGTTTACCTAGACAATGCTGTTTCGGAGGGATCGGTCCCGGACTTCTTTCGAGGGAATCGGAATATTTTAAAAGAGACGTTTTAAGAATTGCCAGCGATTGGTCGAGGGTTTTCGTTTTTGAAGCCGATTTTTAAAAAAAAAATAAATCTATGAACAAAAACAGTGACTGTTTATTCAAGTCATTTGAAGACAAGAACGCTCTGCAGTTCTGATCAGTGATGACGTTCTGGAACTGATTTTAAAGAGAGATGGGAATTAAAAGAACAGGAAATGAGCCCAACCCTGGTCAGCAGTGTTCAAAGTACTTACCGGCGACATTGGTCCCATATTCCCCATGTTGCCCATATTCCCCATATTCCCCATGTTGCCCATATTCCCCATGTTGCCCATATTCCCCATGTTGCCCATATGCCCCATGTGATGCTGTGGCGGTCCAGGCATGGGGGGTCTCATCATCATGGGGGGAGGCGGAGGGGGTCTGGGCATGGGGGGGGCCACCATGGACTGAGGGGGGGGGCCACGCATCATCGGCATTCTGTGCCCGCCTGCAGAGAGAGCGGGAGGGTAACGAGACGGGTCTGATAACTATGCAGATCTGCAGGAGGCTGGTTCTCCCTGCAGCTGCGCTTCTCTCTGCTGAAGTGAATGTCGGAAAACTAGATCTGACATCTGCTTTTTTTTTTTTTTACTTACAGAAAAACACTAAAAAAGAGACTCACATGCACTATACAGAGTTGTCTATTTGACATTTTAGGCAAAATATGTAATTAGTATAACTAATCAAATTAGACTTCTATAGGATAGATAGGCTTCCAGTAGACCCTTCTGTTTCGTAGTTTCTTTGATTACATGACATTTCAATAAAAAAATATAAATTATGTTCACATTGTTTTCTTCCCCCAATCCTAAAATTCTAGGTGAACTTTTTGGCTATAGCTTTGTCTGTCTAACTCTTCACCAGGGATGGCAATAAGGCTCCCGTTGCACAGCAGTTTGATCCAGTCCTGGTATTACTAAGAGTTTAGTAAGACACTTGTTACCTAGACGCTGGCGCTAATCAGGCTCATTTTAAAACCTGGAACGGGTGAAACTGCTGTGCAATAGGAGTCTTATTTCCATCCCTGATTATTCACACACAGACAACACGCTGACAAAGACGTCCTCTGATTTCATAAGCAAAGTTTTTCAGTCGGACGGAGGAACACGGCTGAACAGGAAGCAGTACCTGGTCTCTGGAGGATGTGCGGCACGAACGCTGGCCTCATGACGGAAGGAAGCTGGGGAGGGACAGCTGGGAGACAAGGACACAGTCAGGGTTCAAGCACTGAACAAAACAGGGTTAACATTTAACACAAGAGGGGCCGACTGCACCACCCTCTGCTATTATTATTATGAATGAGTCGTTTAGCACTTTTATCCAAAGCGACTTCCAGAGTCTAGGGGGGTGAACTCTGCTTCATCAACAACTGCTGCTGCTGCAGAGTCGCTTCCAATAGGAGCTCGTTTGTTTTACGCCTCACCCGAAGGTGCTGAAAAGCAAGTGACACGTTAACGAGGAATGCCCGTACCAAGTTTTATTACATGAGCGATTCTCAAGAGAAGGTTATAAAAAAGTGTGCAATTGTACAGCCCTCTACGCTATATCCCAGCCACCACTGACATGGATGGGTTGGAGGAGAATAATTCTTGAAATGCAGTAACTACAATTTCTTTCCCCCCCTCCCATGTCTGGGCCGTGCTCAAAAACATTTTTAAGTTCTAATGCAGGCAAGACAAAATGTCACCAGAAAAGTACCGGGCTGCATACAAAGCGAAGTCAATTAAATGAACTGTTTGTTTGTCTCAAAATCCAGAACTCATGGAAAAGGTATTTTGTACACCTCTGATTTATCAACTTGATAGATTTTTTCGTAGACCCACCTGGCCCTACGAAAGCGCCGGGGGGCGGCACCACGAACGCAGCGGCTCTGGCTTCCAGGCTCTGCTGGACCTGCAGGGGAGAGAGCGAGAGAGGACACTGGGTCAGAACACGCAGGAAAGCTCCCTGCTTCACAGACGAGGCCGGCCTCTTCGTAAACAACTCCGCTGCCTCCTCCCAAACACAAAACGACCTCTCCTTCAGTCACTGTATCACGTTACCTTTCCTAGCCAGCTATCTAATTTACAATGCATGCTTTTGCAAAGTGACGGCTGGGCAACTTCTCAAACTCCATAGAGTTCAAAACACAAACGGTTTTCAAATTTCAATTATTAAGAGTCTAGTTTGCATTCTGAAAGCACAGGTTTTTCCCTCACAAAGAACAGCCAGTTTCCATCAGCTGCTGAGACTGACTCACTCAGCTGCTGAGACTGACTCACTCAGCCACTCGCTCTCACCTGTCTATAGGTGTTGGTTCCTATAATGGCCCGGATCACGGGTTCCGTTGGCATGGCGACGGCTACGGGCCCTGTCTCTGTCTCCTCCTCTTCCTCTTCCTCTTCCTCCTCCTCCTCCTCCACCTCCACCTCGTCTGTGACTGGGGGCCCCGAGACTGGCGCGCCCAGCACCTCCTGCTCAAACCTGGGGGGAGAGAGAGGCGCTGCAGGGTAAGGCTCTAGGATCAGGAATGTACCAGACAGCTTCCCCAAAGCAGGGATGGAAGTAATCCTCCTATTGCACAGCAGTGTCACCCATTCCAGGTTTCAATACCAGCTTGATTAGCCCACAGTGTATAGCTAACAAAATCAAGTGTGTCTGATTAAACTCGCAGTTAAACCAGGAACGGATCAGACTGCTATGCAACGGGAGTCTTATTTCCATCCCCTGCGATGTGATATTATCATCACGGGCTTGTCACTGTAGACTCCCGTTATGCGCTGGCCCTTGGGGTGACTGTAGTTGTATTGACAAAGGTGGGTCTCAGTAAATGAAACTGGAATACTCACAGAGCCATCTCAGCCTCCATCTCCTTCAAACGGTCCTCTCCTGTCTTGACCGCCATCTTTGCTGTAGTCTGTAAGAGTAAACAACGATGCTTGAATAGCGAATGTAATGGGATGTTATTGCAATGCAAATCTGGGGTGTTAAAAGCATGGAGCTCCTAGGTGGTTTCCCCAAGCTTCATGACTCAGATAGTGGTTTTTTTTTTATTCTGTATCTACACACTGTTTGACTATGAAGCTCAGAACGCATTCCTCCTCACAGTCACATCACCTGAGCCCCCGTGGAAGTTATTTTGAATGCAGCTCTGTTCGGTGAGTGTTTTTTAAATTTCAGTTTTCAACTTGTTACTTACATATCTGATGCTTTGCTGGCGATTCTGATAATGTTGACAACTTCTCTTTACATCGCGATACTAATAAACCTGCGCAAGATATTAATTCTCTGGTCTGAACGGCATTTCATTTATATTCTTAAAGCTGAAAAGGTTTAAACGATGAACGAAAATAAAAATCTAAAACAGCACAGCATTTTACTAAACATTTAAACTAAAATGTCCCGTTTAAAGGTAGATTTAGTAGACTACATTTTTAAATTTATCTCTACAAACAAAAGCACTGAAAGTTATCGGTTTAGACTAGTTTCTAAATATGTGGCTAGAAATGTAACACGTTTTGTTTTAATTAGAAGTGCTGTTTTTATATAAGGTTACTCAATTACGGTGCAAATATTTAGGCCTATTTTGGTATATATATATTTCAAAATATATACTTTCGCTCTTCAGTTAATTTCGGCTGACACGCAAAACCGAGGTTCTAGTGGAAGTGACTGGAGCAGATGAGATTCATAATTCACGACCAAGTCTCTCCACTTTCATGATATCTGTATGCTCATATTTATCGATATGTAGCTTCTTTTTTAGCACGATTCACACAGAACTAAAAAACAGACTTCGAGATCTGGTCAAAGCCGAGGACGTTAGTCTCTTTGGATAAAAGCGTTTGTTAAATTACTAACATATCCACAAATAGGGTCATTATTATTATTATTATTATTATTATTATTATTATTATTATTTATTTATTTATTTCTTAGCAGACGCCCTTATCCAGGCCGACTTACAATCGTAAGCAAATACATTTCAAGTGTTACAGTACAAGTAATACAGTAAGAGCAAGATAAATACAATGACTTTGTCATAGTTCATTATTCGTTAATAAACAATAAAAAAATAAGCTAAATGTAAAAGCAAGATCTCTTTTAGTAGTGAAAACTGCGGTCAGTAATACTGTCAATATGCCAGCCACAGAAAACACATGATAATGTACCCCCGCATTGTGATATACAGTAGTATTAATTAATCATTAACACATTCAGTGCCACTGCCTAATTTGAGGAATGGCTACTTTAGAATTTGATGGTAATTTTGTCGTATTTGAATTTTCTCTTTAACTATATTCTTACGAGAACTTATTCAAATTGTGTTTGCTGCAAATGGTATCTGTGTGGAAACTGTATACGCTATACTTTCCTGCTAAATTTGCAGTGTGGGAGCTCTTTAATTTACGTGCTAAACGAGAATATATATGTAGATTCCATCATAACAAAAAACGTAAACGACTCATTAACTTCCTCACCCGGCAGACGCCTCCTGTGTGACCCCGATCTGCTGAAAGAACCCGGTTTTGTTTGTTTAATCTCGTTAAATCTTCAGACTCGCACCTTCCACAAAACAAGCAGCGTCCACTAAACACCGGACGCGCTCTGAAACCGTCATCAACGCGTTAGACGGAAAGAGGTTTGTTTCTGTTTCCGGTAACGTGGTGCTCTGGGAGCTTGTGTTTTATGATTGCGCGCTGATGGCTGATTCTGTGTTTTCAGTTCAAATGTTCGTATAGGGAAATGAAGGAATACTGATAAATACTCTGCGAGATTGGGAGAATGCGCTTAGTTATATTCTCAAACAGCGGTTACATACATGACAAAAGTCCCTGTATATAGTCGCCAAGTAATAGAAACTTCATAATGATGATGAATGTGGGCATATTGGTAATAATGTCGAAACAGTGGAGCGTTTTCGAGAGTAGTCGGGCGGGGTTACGGATTTGGTGAAAAAGCTTCTTTCTTTTAGTACATGTGTTTAAACTGTGTACATTGCTTACATTCCGTACGGTGCGCGTAGAGAAAGCAGGTGGGAATGTGTGTGTGTCTGTGTGTGTCTGTGTGTGTGTGTGTGTGTGTGTGTGTGTGTGTGTGTGTGTGTGTGTACATACACAAAGGAAGACGATTCGAAAGATTGATATATTAAAATGGTGCTAAATAAAATAGACGTAAAGCATTCTATTGAGAGAGACCAATAGGCATACTAGAAAAATAATAATAATTATAAATGCGCTAGCAAATGGTAACTCCCCTGGAAAAGATGGTTCCTCTTTCGAGTTTTTCAAAAATGCCCCAGTTTTGCCAGAAACTTCTTATAAACTCCCATGAGATGGTATGAAGTCAGCATTGCTAGTAAAAAACACACCATTGTAAGCGGCTAAGAGGCATTTTCTTTAAGGTGATTTTTCTTTAAAATATTCTGAAAAAGTTTCCAGTAACACTGTGTGTGTGTGTGTGTGTGTGTGTGTACACACACACACACACACACATACATACATACATCCATACACGTGTGTCTCAGACTCTAAACGAATCAGACCGAATGTGTATCTTTTTCATAACATACAGAATACTATGGGCATAGCTGAGTGATATGCAGTGCCTAGTTGAGCCTCCCAGTCTGTTCAGGAGCCTTCTGTCAGAGCTTCCACGCCCGCCTTGAGGACAATAGCAGAAACTCTGATGATTTATTCTATTCGATGCAAATATCAGGACCTTGAAGTTACTGAAATAAGCTTTGAGGCTTTAAGGGAACTGTATGGTATCAGAGCACAAATACACAGTGCCTTTTATTTTATTTTTTTAATAGTTCATTTTTTTTTTCTTAAAGTTTAAGGAGGGTATGTTTTAATGTTTTGCAAGATGTATTAAATGCATATCAAGCAACAGAATCAGTTCATGTAACTGAACAGCACGTATCACATGTTTTGCATCACATATTTTCCACAGCCTCCAGTTTTGCTGTCTGCTCGTCAGCTAACGCCTCAAAGCCGCTCACGCTCAGAGCCAGGCGGAAAAGTATCACAAACAGCGGGGGTAAAAAAAAATGCATTTAGGGGCCCCCTCTCCAGAATAATAAAAACAGAGTGCCTATCGTACAGGCTTCATTTTTGCAAAGATGTCAACCAGGACAGCAAAAACAAGTTGTTGTTGTTTTTTTTTTTTACCAATGATTTTTCAGTTGCGCCACCGATAGTTTCTATTCTCTTTTTGAGCTGGTAAAAAAATACCTGTTTAGTTTTTCGTTCCACTTATTACTCGTTGGGACTCCCCCCACACACTTTACAAAAAAATATATATTTTTAAATTTACTTAGAAAATTTGACAGTGTACTTACTGCAGTTTTTATTTCTTTATTTCTTTATTTTGTAGTCTTTTCCTTCCGTTTTTGACATCCAGATTTGAGTTTCTTTTTATTTGGAGGTTCCAGGGGCTCACAAGGTTTCATTTTTGATGGTTTAAAATCGTAGGATTAGGCGTTATGATAGTGAGGTTCGACAAAAACGCTTCTCAAATGAAAGTCTTGATTGTTTGAAAGCAAATTAATATAATGAATGTCGAGGTCAGCCAATAGCTTTCGGCTTTACAAAGCCCTGTGGATGACGGAAGCCAATCGGGAATGAGAAGAGGCGGGACTAAGGAACAGGAGGCAAACAGGAAAAAAGGAGGGAGATCTGAAAAGCTTCACGGCACTGCGCGTGTTTTTTGTCTGGGTGCTGTCGCAGGCCCTGGCTATTGTTTTTCTGTTTGCTTAGTTGTTGTGACGATAGATCTTAAGAACATAAGAAAGTTTACAAACGAGAGGAGGCCATTCGGCCCATTTTGCTCGTTTGTAGCTTATTGATCCCAGAATCTCATCAAGCAGATTCTTGAAGGATCCCAGGGTGTCAGCTTCAACAACATTACTGGGGAGTTGGTTATTATTATTATTCGTTTATTTAGCAGACGCCTTTATCCAAGACGACTTACAGAGACTAGGGTGTGTGAACTATGCATCAGCTGCAGAGTCACTTACAACTACGTCTCACCCAAAAGACGGAGCGCAAGGAGGTTAAGTGACTTGCTCAGGGTCACACAATGAGTCAGTGGCTGAGGGGGATTTGAACCGGGGACCTTCTGGTTACAAGCCCCTTTTCTTTAACCACTGGACCACCCAGCCTCTTCCAGCCCCTCGCGATTTGTCATTCAACAACATTATGTTAATGTCGGGCTAGTCCCTGCACTCTCGACGTATCGAAGCATGAACACTTACCTTGAAGCCTTTTAACTTCTCACAGAAACTGCCATGTGGGGGCGCCCCTGGCGATCTTGACGCCACATTAATTTTCCCACATCATGACATTTACTGATGTAAAAGGTCAGCTGTGACACGAGTGTTAAACTCATTGAGGGCGTGGGAAGGCTAAACCTCACGGGGTAACTATATATCTTATTTTTACAACGAAAAAATAATAATCTAGCAGTTTCTGAATGCATATACAATGGGAAAATAACAAGAGTTGATTATGAAAAAAAAAATAAGCTTCTGACTTCATGCTGTAATGGTCTAACTGATTCTAGAGACGTTATACATCTAATAAATACAAATACATTTGACATAATAAAAGGTAACAATAAAATAAACTCACACTGCTTTGACTGAGCCATGACTCTTGAATGAAGCAGCCAGGAAGTGGATGGCAGCACATGGAGAGCAGGATGATAATCTTCCAAAAAATTATATATCACCTCTACTGGTTGTTTACTTCTGTTTTATTAGTTATATAAACATGTAAAACACTTGAAGAAAGTATGAAGCAAGAAAAAACAGAGAGGCATAGACTTTGGCAACTGTTGTGACCAGCGGGCTTTTAATGGGGACTTTTCCAATAGCAGTATCACGTGGAATGTGCCCTAAGGGACGGACTCCATGTAGTTTTGTATCGTGAGGTCAGTTGTGTGCGACAGCTGGTCGTTATTAAAATATCTTGGCACATTTTGTATCGGGCTTTTAAACTAAAACACAATGATCACGTTGCAGGTGCGCTGGAATCGAAGGTCTTGCTCTGTCTCTATCCTATGAACAAGCTGCTGTTCATACACGTTTGGCTGCATGGTAAGTTACTGAAAACAAAACAAAAAAAGTTACATTTTATTTTTATTTCTGACAAGCTTGCCCCAGAACTACAGAGTACAGGTAAAGTGGAAAATAATTAGCTGTGAAACATGGTGCGACTATACCATTATTATTATTATTATTATTATTATTATTATTATTATTATTATTATTATTATTATTATTATTATTATTATTATTATTATTATTATTATTAATTTAGCTATACTATGATCTTCTGTTTTGATTTTTTCTCAAAACCTGTTCAAGTACACATATACATCAATGGCTGCTGTTTTTCGTTCCAGTCTGTGTTGCAGTTACAGTGCCCCGGTCTCCAGTGACGTCACCTCCCGGCAGTGATGTCACTCTCAGCTGCTCTTTCTCCTATAAAGCGGGGGCTGATCTCACCAGAGTGGTGGTTACCTGGCAACGCCCTCCTGCCGATCATGTCGTCCACAGTTTCTATTACGGTCAGGACCAGCTGGCTCTGCAGAATGAAACCTACAGGAATCGGACCCAGCTGTTCCCAGAGCAGCTCAGTGTGGGGAACGCCTCCCTCAGACTGAAACAGGTGCGGGGGGAGGATGAGGGCTGGTACACCTGCTCTGTCACCAACCAAGTGGAGAGCACCAAGGGAGACGTGCAGCTCATAGTGGCAGGTGAGTGTAGTCTTACTGAGAGAGCTGCAACACTCCAGTTCTGCAATGCATTCACACTCCCTGCCACTTGGGTTTTGTAAAATAGAGAATGACTAGACATGACATTTACAGCAAAGTCACTTTGGAGTGCTGAGGTTATTTATTTATTTATCATACAGTAATTGAATTAGTCACTGGCTCATTTCCGTTGATTTGGAAAACATGATTTTAAAATGCTGTTGTTGTTTCTGTTCCCAGCTGAATTCAGCGAGCCTCAGCTGGTCGTTACTGACAGTCCGGACAGTCCAGACAAGGCTCTCCTGAGCTGCATCTCCACAGGATACCCCAGCGCTTCAGTGCAGTGGCTGAATGAGACAGGATGTGACATCACAGAGAGCAGCAGGACTAGCCAATCCCTGGCCAGGGATGGGCTGGTGGAAATCACAAGTCACATTCTAGTGTCCAGGGATGCTAATTATACCTGTGTTCTTACCCACAGCCGACTGAACCAAACCCTCATGAAGACGATCACCTTAACAAAGAAGGGTAAGAATATGACATGACTGGCTCATCACTTCAAACCTGAGCCACTAACTCCATTTGTAATGGAGACGTGACTTGCTGTAAAAGTTTTTGATGTCTGTTTTTCACTTGTGGGCTTTTTAAAATGAAGCTATCCCACACAACAGAAGGGGGACTGGATTATAGTAATTACAGGGCACTTAACCCCACCTGTCCCCCAGCATCTCTTTATAGACACATCGACTTTCTGCTTTTCTCAATCCCTGTACAGAAGCGTTGGGTTGAAGAAGCATTCCTGATGTTGATCCTCATTTTGGTTTTTTTCTAATCCACAGGTTATCCGGACAGGCATCGCATTGTTTCATGGGTTGTCTTGACAGTGGTAGGGGTAGCAACAGTGATCATTGCAATCTGTCTGCTTTTCAAGCGCCGCTGTATGCCAGCACACCAACAGAGCCAATAGAATATGCCCTGTCTGATTTAACGGGTTCCAGGGGTCCATCAGATGTGTAAAAGTATCACATCTCAGGGAGTTGTTCTCGTACATTGCAGTTGCTTTATTAACAGCTGGGCAGTATTGAGCAATACCGGACCGCTCAAGGGTGTAATGCAGCCCTGACGCCACAGGCACCTTATCGTCCCTGGAAGGTGCGGTATTTCCCAATAACGCCCAACCTGTCGGGTCGCTTAGAAAATGGGCAACTGGTTACGAAAAAAAAAGACAGAAACAGATTTTATGGTTTAAAACTTGAACATTCAGAGGCTCAAGGATATCTATCCAGTTGAAAAGGCACTTAAACTGGTACTTTTTATTTCGTGGTCATCTATTGAAAGTTAAAGGACCCCCCCCCCCCCCCCCCCCCCCCCTGCCAAGGATACTAGCCAATGAGATGCCAGGAAATAAAAAAAAAAATGAATGATGTCTAAAACACCAAAGCACGGTACAGCACCTGGAAATGTACTAAATAGTATTCCAAAAACTGTTCTTGCTGTGCTTTCTCAGACCTAAAGTATTTTTTCATGTTTTTATTTTTTGTATTGCCCCGTGTGTGTTAACCCGTGACAGAATCAACAACAAGAAAGCGTGCTCTCAAACACAAACTGGCTTTGGACTTTGGCGTAAAAAAATCGTAATTCTATGAATTGCTTGCTTTCTTGTTTTCTTTCATTTAACACGGTTAACTGATTTTTAAACCAGCATGTTCTATATTCAACACATCTATAAATAAAGAAGCCACTCCACTGGACTGGAAAATTGGCAATGTCTGAACTATATTTAAAAAGAGAGATCAATTTCACCCTGGGAACTACAGACCTATAAGCTTAAATTCAATTGTATATAAAATCATAGAAACTATAATAAGGAGCAAAATATAAAGAATATTTATATAATAACAATATTATAGGGGACAGCCAACGTGGCTTCAGGAAGGGTAGATCTTGTTTAGATTTATTAGATTTGTTTCAGTGGATGAAGGTCTAAAGTCAACTTGACAAGTTATATAGCCGAGAGAGTTGAATTCAAAGCTAGAGAAGGTATGGTGACCCATTGGAACAGGCTGCCGGACAGCGTTGTTGAAGCAGAGACTCTCGGATCCTTCATGAATAGACTGGATGCTGTCATGAACAATCCTGTATCACCTCTCTGTGACCATAATGAGACCTTTAGCTAGCCATCTGGAGGAAGGGCGGCCACTAATTTAAAAGAACTGAATTTAATATATTTTTTTAATGTTTTGTAAAAAAAAAATCTCAATTTCTATGCAACAACCGTAATTTTCAAATGTAAAATAATACCTGTAAAAGATTTTTGTTTTTACTGAAATGAATACTTCAATGTATTTCACCTTTTTTTCCCTCTATACTGTAAGAAACATTAAAATGTAATGCATTTGACTTTAAAAATACGTTTTGTTTATAAATGAACTGTTAAGTGCGGGTAAAATGAACTGTTTCTACCTTTATTTGTAAATTTACGGTGTTCTACATTTGTGGCTGTTGCCTCCATAGAATCAAAAAATCTTAATCTTGAAAGTTCGTCTTAGTATCTCAAAAATATTGACTTTCAATCTCATAATTATGATTCTAGTTTTGTTGTTAATCAAAGAAAACCTCCTGCATAGTACTTAAGGCTATTATTATTATTATTATTATTATTATTATTATAGACTCGGTGGACCTTGTGTGCTGCAATATGTAAACAGGCGCAAAGGACGCTGGGACTATGATGAGGTTTTTTGGAAAAGGATTTCCTGAGTAAAGCGTGGAGACGTTTCATAACCAAATGCAATATCAGAGCTCATGTTTAAATGCAACACCAGAGCTCATGTTTAAATGCAATACCAGAGCTCATGTTTAAATGCAATACCAGAGCTCATGTTTAAATGCAATACCAGAGCTCATGTTTAAATGCAATACCAGAGCTCATGTTTAAATGCAATACCAGAGCTCATGTTTAAATGCAATAGCAGAGCTCATGTTTAAATGCAATACCAGAGCTCATGTTTAAATGCAATACCAGAGCTCATGTTTAAATGCAATACCAGAGATCATGTTTAAATGCAATACCAGAGCTCATGTTTAAATGCAATACCAGAGCTCATGTTTAAATGCAATACCAGAGCTCATGTTTAAATGCAATACCAGAGCTCATGTTTAAATGCAATACCAGAGCTCATGTTTAAATGCAATACCAGAGCTCATGTTTAAATGCAATACCAGAGATCATGTTTAAATGCAATACCAGAGCTCATGTTTAAATGCAATACCAGAGCTCATGTTTAAATGCAATGCCAGAGCTCATGTTTAAATGCAATGCCAGAGCTCATGTTTAAATGCAATACCAGAGCTCATGTTTAAATGCAATACCAGAGCTCATGTTTAAATGCAATACCAGAGATCATGTTTAAATGCAATACCAGAGCTCATGTTTAAATGCAATACCAGAGCTCATGTTTAAATGCAATACCAGAGCTCATGTTTAAATGCAATACCAGAGCTCATGTTTAAATGCAATACCAGAGATCATGTTTAAATGCAATACCAGAGCTCATGTTTAAATGCAATACCAGAGCTCATGTTTAAATGCAATACCAGAGATCATGTTTAAATGCAATACCAGAGCTCATGTTTAAATGCAATACCAGAGCTCATGTTTAAATGCAATACCAGAGCTCATGTTTAAATGCAATACCAGAGCTCATGTTTAAATGCAATACCAGAGATCATGTTTAAATGCAATACCAGAGCTCATGTTTAAATGCAATACCAGAGCTCATGTTTAAATGCAATACCAGAGATCATGTTTAAATGCAATACCAGAGCTCATGTTTAAATGCAATACCAGAGCTCATGTTTAAATGCAATACCAGAGCTCATGTTTAAATGCAATACCAGAGATCATGTTTAAATGCAATACCAGAGCTCATGTTTAAATGCAATACCAGAGCTCATGTTTAAATGCAATACCAGAGCTCATGTTTAAATGCAATACCAGAGCTCATGTTTAAATGCAATACCAGAGATCATGTTTAAATGCAATGCCAGAGATCATGTTTAAATGCAATACCAGAGATCATGTTTAAATGCAATACCAGAGCTCATGTTTAAATGCAATACCAGAGCTCATGTTTAAATGCAATACCAGAGCTCATGTTTAAATGCAATACCAGAGATCATGTTTAAATGCAATACAAGAGATCATGTTTAAATGCAATACCAGAGATCATGTTTAAATGCAATACCAGAGCTCATGTTTAAATGCAATACCAGAGCTCATGTTTAAATGCAATACCAGAGATCATGTTTAAATGCAATACCAGAGCTCATGTTTAAATGCAATGCCAGAGCTCATGTTTAAATGCAATACCAGAGCTCATGTTTAAAACGACAATACGTATCTGCTATGTACTTCTTTCTAAACTGCGTATCTGAGACCCATGCAGCTAAGACTGATGGAATCATCTTGTCAGCTACTCTCTGTAACAGCACATCACGTCGGCAAGGAAGACAATCACATGGGGGGTGACAAATTATTGTAATGCGTTTCTTTTGAGTATTACTTTAATTTAGAAGTCTTTCAGAAAGTTTTCCGAAAAAAGTTTTTCGTCTTTGAGAACAGGGTGCGGAGTTTGTGAAACACGAAGGAGAGGAGGCTGCGTCTCTGGTGTGAGTGGCTGTTACAGAGGCTCCCGGTACAGCACTGCTTCCCTCCTCCGACCCTGTCCTTCAGCACGGGATCCTCTGCGCTCACACACACGGGGTCCCAGAAGCACAGCCCCTGATCCGCCACTCCTCCTTCCCGACGGACCCTGCAGGAGGAGAATTCAAGACTAACCCATCCAATTACAACACGAAAAAAGAAACGACAATTAAGAACATGAAGCCACTTTTTTTCAGAACCGCGGCTTGAAACCTGGTTCCAGGAGCTAAGCTTGCCTTGCACCCAACTCGCCTTACAGGTCTCGGTTGAGCAGCACCGCTCGTCTATGTAATACCCCTCGTGTTTATTTCCCCGTTTCTGTACATCCTCAGGATTTGTATTTTTAGAGCACCACCTTGCTTTCCAACGCTAAGAAAAGACATTCCGGCGTCGGGTTGCGTGAGTGGTGCGCTAAGCTGACATCTCGTTTTTATTCTCGGTGTCACAGCACTGGGTTGCTATTTTTAGCTGCGGCTGAAGTACTGTCTTTGGAGTTTGGAGTATGTGTCAGTCTGAAATATTTCCGCTTCAGTTCCGATTTGGAGGACTGCACATTTTAAAGTTTTATTTTGAACTATTGTGTTTGCCATAGACAAACCGGATGTAATAAGGGGGAGAGGGTTACACTGTGGACCTATGCTTTTGTGTTGGATAAACTCCGCTGTGTTCCGCTAAAGAAAATAAAGAAACCATTCATTACAAATACCTACATTACACGAGTTTGCTAGAGAACATGTAGCCGGTATCCTTTCTTACAAATACAGGTTGACCGGATAGATTATTATTATTATTATTATTATTATTATTATTATTATTATTATTATTATTATTATTATTATTTATTTCTTAGCAGACGCCCTTATCCAGGGCGATTTACAGTCGTTAGCGTGTTTCTGTGCTTGTAACACCCGCTCCAATCAGAACACGAGCTGTAACTTGATAATTCTGAATTAATATGTATTAGTGTTTCCGGGAGGCGTGCCCACGAACGCACCTGTCATGACCGCTCACGTCGGCTTTTTCTATTGGCTGCAAGATCCAAAGCGGCGAATTCAAATGTAGCACAGGGACCTGCAGACATCCATTCATACAGTACATCATCAGAGAAGAGGTTGTGGAGGCGGCTGCTTGTGCGGTTTATAACAGAAGAGTACTCAGGAAGTAAGGATCGTGCATATTTTAAGTTTGAGAGAGAGGGGGGTACTGTTTACTATATATATAAATATGTGTGTGTTTTCTTTGTCTATATATTTTAGTCGGTTGTGCCATGCATGTGCTTTGGCAACACAATTATTTTTATTGTCATGCCAATTTCTATATGAAATTTGTACTAACGAACGACATCGTTGTAATTTATTTTTAACGTGATATTAGTTTTGTGCGGCAGATGGTCCTCATTATATATACAGTGTGTGTTATTTTAAGATTTAACTTAAATCTCGTATTTTTTCCTCCGATTTATAAATGTTGTGAAAATAAATATTTGTTTTTTAATGTGTACATTCAGATATAATTTATAAACCTATTTAGCAACTTTTCAACATTTAAATGTTAAATCTTTATTTTAAAAATATTATATAATATATATTGTTAAATCTTTATTTTGAGAATCAAGATTTAGCGTTCGCAAATAAATCTTGATTTTGTGAACTTAAATATTTAAGTAAATCTTAAATCTCTTAACTAGATTTAACATATATAATTTGTGTATATTAAAAAATATTTTAAACACGTATATCACCCCCAACAGAGGAAGGACATCCTGCATGTTTCACTAAACACAATTATTAAATTGCAGGTGTGCTGAAAATTCCTGTCTCCAGGCTATGAAAAGGCTGCTATTCCTACAAGTTTACCTGCATAGTAAGTTACTGAAACAAATACACTTACATTGTATTTTAATTTCTGACACGTTTGCCCCAGAACTACAGGGTACAGATTAAAGTGAAAAATGATTGTGAGACAGTGTCTCCCGGCAGTCCGAAACTCGCTGTCTAATCCGACTCTTATCCCCAATGTTGTTTCCACCTTCTCTGCTGTTTTGCGACGGGTGGAATGGGTGCAATTTACATAAATGTGGCTTCGACAACTATTGTTAGTATTTAAATGAGAAACCTAAATAGAGAAGATACATTTAATAGAACCAAATAATAATGCAAGTACATCAGGACTCAGAAAAAAAGTACAATTAGGAGAACTCCTTTTAATATATATTGTATTAAATTATACTTTTGGTTATGCAGGATATTTTATACCAAAAAGAAACATAAGTACATTCATAAATGAATACATAGAAATACATGCATGCATAGATGTTGAAAAAATATATATACACTGAGGATGGAAGGTGCCCACTTGAAGACCCCAGACCCTACTTCGCTCAATCCAGACGGTTGTCATGCTGATGCGCTGGGGAGGCCGCACTGTGGTTGATCCCCGGAGCCAGCATCGCAGCCGTTGTGTGTGCTGATGCGCCAGGGAGGCAATAAGCTGATCCCTGGAGCCAGCATTACACTTCAGCCATCAACACCAGACAGAAGGATATCTGCATCATCAGATGGAAGGAAACGCAAATGGATGGAGACGCAGATGGATCACATTAGTTTACTGTGAAGCTGCGTCTTAGTTGGTGCGCATGTTGGCGAGAGCCGAGTTCAAATCAGCATGAGAGTTTGAACATCTACTCTCATGTAATGGGAATCATAATAATTTTTTTAAAAAAAGTAAATTTAACGGTCAAATGACTGGCAGCACATATCTTAAAAATAACTGGTGTGATCGCATAAACGGATTTACAGCAAATAGACGATCACACTGTATAAACTGATTTACAGAAAGTAACCGTAAGTCAATGCACACGGTCACACAGTCACACTGTACAAATGACAGTAATTTGTTTTCTATACATTTTACAATACCATAAAAATGAGAGTTTGATATTTTATCAGACTACAAGTCTTAAAATTAAGAGACTTTCTGCACAAGTTAGCAGTTTCAATGCTCTTCGATGAACTGAAACAGCCGCGCTGCAAGCACTGAACTCGGCAGAGGAGGGAGACGCAGACACGGGAAAGGGGGTAGCCCACTCTGGGTCCTGACTCCCAGGACAGGGGGGGGGGGACCACACACACAGCATGAGGAAAACACATAGAGTGAGGAGACACAAAGGACATGCAAGTTTACAAATAACACTGTTAAAGTACAACTACCGATTAGAGGAGAAACCTCAAAATGGAGCGAAGTAACCAGTGGAGAACCACAGGGATCAGTATTAGGTCCTCTGCTCTTCCTAATCTACATTAATGACTTAGATTCTAGTATAGTAAGCAAACTTGTTAAATTTGCAGACGACACAAAAATAGGAGGAGTGGCAAACACTGTTGCAGCAGCAAAGGTCATTCAAAATGATCTAGACAGCATTCAGAACTGGGCAGACACATGGCAAATGACATTTAATAGAGAAAAGTGTAAAGTATTGCATGCAGGCAATAAAAATGTGCATTATAAATATCATCTGGGAGATAGTGAAATTGAAGATGGAATCTATGAAAAAGACCTGACTCAGAAATGTCTTCATCTAGACAATGTGGGGAAACTATATAAAAAAAAGGCCAACAAGATGCTCGGATATCTTGTGAGAAGTGCTGAATTTAAATCAAGGGAAGTAATGTTAAAACTCTACAATGCATTAGTAAGTTAAAGCCCTGAAACAAAAGCTTTGATATTCAGGGCCACGATTACCTGAATAGACACCTGCTTGGCCCTACAGAAAACCGAGTGCTACGAGTACATGGATAAAGCTACCATATTGCATTTGTCTTTCTTTGCCACACATTGTTTTCATAAAGTGCAACCGGATTCATGAAACTATAACTGAATACAGAACATACATTTACAAAATCACATTAAAATGAGCTCTAACTTTACATGCTTTATTGTACTCTCTGTCCAGATGTACAGCAGAAAAGGGTTTCATTTTATGATGGAAACAGCGTTCAGGATAAGAGTCGGGTTGAAACAAACGGAGCCAGCGAGTTTCAACCTACACCGTGAACTTCTGTTGTGATTTGATATATATATATATATATATATCTATCTAAAGGTTTTTCACACTGGCATTTACAGGACCTGTTCAGGTACACATTTACATCAATGGCTGCTGCTGTTTTTTGTTCCAGTCTGTGTTGCAGTTACAGTGCCCCGGTCTCCAGTGACGTCACCTCCCGGCAGTGATGTCACTCTCGACTGCTCTTTCTCCTATAAAGAGGGGGCTGATCTCACCAGAGTGGTGGTTACCTGGCAACGCCGTGACTATCGGGTGGTCCACAGTTTCTATTACGGTCAGGACCAGCTGGCTCTGCAGAATGAAACCTACAGGAGTCGGACCCAGCTGTTCCCAGAGCAGCTCAGTGTGGGGAACGCCTCCCTCAGACTGAAACAGGTGCGGGGGGAGGATGAGGGCTGGTACACCTGCGCTGTCACCAACCAAGTGGAGAGCACCCAGGGAGACGTGCGACTCATAGTGGCAGGTTAGTGTCGTCTTACTGAGAGAGCTGCAACACTCCAGTTCTCTATTCACAAGCACACTGCCCTGACACTGTTTTGTAAAATAGAGGCTGTGACATTTGCAGCAAAGTCACTTTGGAGTGCTGAGGTTATTTATTTATTTATCGTACAGTAATTGATTTAGCCACTGGCTCATTTCCGTTGATTTGGAAAACATGATTTTAAAATGCTGTTGTCGTTTCTGTTCCCAGCTGAATTCAGCGAGCCTCAGCTGGTCGTTACTGACCGTCCGGACAGTCCAGACAAGGCTCTCCTGAGCTGCATCTCCACAGGATACCCCAGCGCTTCAGTGCAGTGGCTGAATGAGACAGGATGTGACATCACAGAGAGCAGCAAGACTAGCCAATCCCTGGCCAGGGATGGGCTGCTGGAAATCACAAGTCACATTCTAGTGTCCAGGGATGCTAATTATACCTGTGTTCTTACCCACAGCCGACTGAACCAAACCCTCATGAAGACGATCACCTTAACAAAGAAGGGTAAGAATATGACATGACTGGCTCATCACTTCAAACCTGAGCCACTAACTCCATTTGTAATGGAGACGTGACTTGCTGTAAAAGTTTTTGATGTCAGTTTTTCGCTTGTGGGCTTTTTAAAATGAAGCTATCCCACACAACAGAAGGGGGACTGGATTATAGTAATTACAGGGCACTTAACCCCACCTGTCCCCCAGCATCTCTTTATAGTCAAATTGTTTAAAGAAGGAGAGAAAACAAAACCATCTCGGGAACCCTGCCGCTGATCTCGGACCGAGAAGTTTGGGGTTTCGGATTCAGTCCTCTCACCTGGTTTTGTGCAGTAAGTGCCGAGCACCACAGTTTCATTCCCCCAAAAAATGTCATCATAATCGGGCACTTCCGCCAGTTACTCCACGGTACTCTGGATCTCCACCATGATCTGTGTCTCAACTTTCTGCTTTTCTCAATCCCTGTACAGAAGCGTTGGGTTGAAGAAGCATTCCTGATGTTGATCCTCATTTTGTTTTTTTCTAATCCACAGGTTATCCGGACAGGCATCGCATTGTTTTGTGGGTTGTCTTGACAGTGGTAGGGGTAGCAACAGTGATCATTGCAATCTGCCTGCTTTTCAAGCGCCACTGTAATGCCAGCACTTAAACAGAGCCAATAGAACAACAGAACATGCCCTGTCCAATTTAACGGGTTCCAGGGGTCCATCAGACGTGTAAAAGTATCACATCTCAGGGAGTTGTTCTCGTACATTGCAGTTGCTTTATTAGCATCAGGGCATTATAAATGATTCATGTCGGGTACATCAGTGTGTCTAAAACACCAAAGCATGGTACTGCACTTATACTGTACAAAGACAATCTGTGAACATGATTGCAAACGAGCACTGCACTGTAATACAGCATTTTGCAATTTACTAAACAGTATTCCAAAATCGCTGCTTGCCCTACTTTCTAAGTATACCACAATTCGAAGACGACCACCAACATTGCTATGGGATAAAATAGTCTGCTAAGAAAATAATAATAATAATAATAATAATAATAATAATACATATTTGGCGCCAATCCAGCGTAGCGGGCAAAGTGATTGTTCAATCAACCTCGATTGAACATGTGTTTTTTTATAGGCCATTGCTGCACTATCTGCTGCCATCACAGTTCCACTTTAAGTTGTTTTCAACGACAAGAGTTTTGAATAATTCCCAAATTTTCCACGAGATCCAATATGGCGGTCGAACCATGTGACTTTTTCATTCGGGGACGCCAGTCTGGTTGTCCAGCCATAGGCATCTACTTAGGTAAGCGTTTTCATAACTCTGCGATGTTTGTGCGGAAAAAAAAAAATAATAATAATAATAATAATAACAATAATAATAATAATAATAATAATAATAATAGGCTTCCCAGCCTTTGGCTTGGAAGCCTAATAATATGCCTGCCTATTGGGATCTTTATATAAGAGCTGCCGATAGGCCCCTTCCTGGGATGACGCACTCGGTCCCGCCCAGTGGCCGCGGTACTCCCTCCCCCGCGCTCCTGCGTGGGGCAGGTCTAACCACTGACAAGCTCCTCCGATGTGGACTGCCACCAGGACAGTACCGGTTTCCACGGCTCCAGATTTAAACATTTTATATTATTTTACTATGCCAAATAACTAGTACGTTTCTTTTTTTATAAAGACAATCAGAATTTAAAAAAAAAACCACACACACACTAAAGTTGTACACTCTCAATGTTATACTACAACAGTATTAAGATCTATTATTTGCTCAAAATGACGTGGTGCTGTAGTCTGTTAAATCATTTTAACGTATACAATAACATAAATACATACATTAAATAAATAAATAAATAAATAATACTAAGCAATAAGACCGATAATTGGAAATGATCGCTCTTATTGCTTAAAACACAAACATGTACCACAGGTTATTATTTAAGAGCAGAGATTAGTTGTTTATTGTTTCAACCGGATAAATAAAATACGTATAGCAAAAAAGAATTTATTTTAATACTAAAGCATGTTATTGGATTTATAGCTAGATGTCGACTGCACAAGTAAGCTTTGATGATTATTACACGTGGAGTTTGTAAAAAAAAAAAAAAGATTTCTTCCCTTACCTAAGAAAATTGGAATACTGTTAGAACTTGTTTAAACAAAGCTACGTTGATAATAAGCAGGCTATCCTGCTGCAGTCGTGGGACTCTGCTAGGTTTAACTGCGCTGCACAGAACCGCGGAGATGCGCTGTAGACGTCGCTCAACACCCACAGAAATCTGTGCGGATTCTGCATAGCCCAGCGCAGCTTTGAAAGGTTGCTGCGGGAAGCTGGCTGCGGCTGTGAACCAAAGGGACGATGCAGAGATCATGAGGGACCTGTTCATCGTAATGCAAATAACCACTAAAACTACTGCTGCCACCTTGTTAGCGGAGGCGAACGACGTTTTATCATTATACAATGAAGCCGTGAACAGCCTTGTCAACGTTATATTAAATCAATCAATTATTTAAACTAACATAATGTATTAAATCCGTGATAAGTGGTGTATAATTTTACAATAAAGTTAATGTTAATCAATTACATTAAACTGACTGTTGATAATCCAGACAGAATATAGCACGTTTAAAATGTGTGCTGCGCTGCAAGGTTTGGAGAAGGCCTTTCTCTAAAAGCTGCGTGTGGCGTCAGAAAGACACCAGCCAAGAGCAGCCGGCTCTGGGGAACAGAACAGAGCGATTGAAACGTGTATTCTGTGTCGTTGACAGTTTCAAAAACATTATCAAAATACAGTATCCGTTCACAAAAAGATCTTCCTCAGACACTTTGCTAAGGCTGCAAGTACCATCGCTTGATTTAGAAGAAGCGTGTTTGCAGTTGAAAAACTGCGTTAACCGGTGTATAAAGGAATTACGATAATTGCGGTGCAGAATAAATGAAAGGAACGGTATTAATACCATAATGTACCTAAACCGCGGTAAACCGAAAAGCCGGTATACCGACCCATCCCTATAACGCAGTATAGTGAATAATAGAGAAAAATTGGGTATAAATCAGTAAAAAACGACGTCCAGTTAAAAAAAAAAAAAAAAAATCTGTAATTTTTAGTTAAATTCGGAAGATCTGGCCAAAGCGCTGGGTCATTAGATAACATGCTGCCATTTGCGGTGCTAGCCGCTGCATGATGCGAGAGACAGGGCCTTCCTAGGTTTCCACGTCATCTGCAGGTGTTTCAGCTCGTGGTCCAGTAACATCTTTAGCTGCAGCCGACGATGTACTACAGCTAGCATCTTCTTATCGCCTGCCGCTTGCTGTGGTGCAAAGAATGATGTTAGATTAGGTAAAGTTGCCATACGCTTTGCTTTATCAGGTGAGTGTTTTTGCTTGCGCCGCTTCGTGTTTCTTTTTCACGCTCCCACACCTTGGTAATTAAAGAACAAGCAACGGTCCGCGCTACAAGGTGGGTTACTCTACTCCTTATGTATGGGGGTTGTTTTTTAGACTACAATTAAATGCACTATGAAATTGAATAGGCCTGTTACACAAATAATCAAATCATTTAACCGGTCTAGGTAATCGCGTGTAAAAATAAGTTCTACCTTCTTTTTAATTGTGTTTGTATTTGTTAATACGTAACCCCCCCCCCCCCCCCCCCCTCTGTTTTTTCAGTCTTGTCAGGTCACGCGGCTGTCAATATTAGTAATGTAGTTTTTCCTCCTAATAGTCGTGTGTGGTGTGCACTCCGCAGCGCTGTGTACCGGCAGAGCACCCTACCCCTGCCCGAACTTCTCGGAATGAGATATATACTACGTTTTGACTTTCTCTAGTCACCAGATGTCTTGACAATGTTTTGAAAGCATTTCATGTTTTACAGTATGTGTCTTGCCGCTCTCAACCATATGATGGAAATGTTGTGCAGCTCGTAGGGTCAGGAAGTTTGGCCTCCCTAGCCCTATACATTTAATTTGACTTTATGATTTGGTTAAATTGGCATTTTGTCCTCTAATTCGGCTGTTCTTTGCATAATTTGGTTTGATTTGGCTTTTTTATCTTCCAATTTGGTTCTATTGGCTATAAAAGAATGAGATCCCTTTCAATTCGTAGACAACCACCAACCAATACATTTGGGATACACCTGCACAGGTCAGGTATTCACTGAGCATTTCATATCAAAGCTGCCGATAGGTCTCTTTTGCCTCTCTCAACCAGGTAGGTAAGGTGGGTATAAACTAACCTCTTCCAGATGTTGATTGTCTCTTAAAAAGAGCCCTTCTCTCCGAGTTTTCTGTAGTTCCCTTGCAATTTATTGCTGGAAGCTGGCTTGCCATTTCCACTGAACCAGAACTTGGCAGCTGAAGCCTGAGCAAAACGCTGCGCAACGGTGCTCCGTTTAATATATATATATATATATATATATATATATATATATATATGTATATTTCTACAGCCTACGTCGCCTGTCTTTTCTAACCTTGCAGCTTGCTGCCTGTGTTTCTGTCTTTCATCTGCCTCGAGCAGCTTTTTTGGAAAATCCACAGAGAGAAAGACGCTTTCCTCCAGCGAGACTCAGCTCTGCTGCGCCCGCTGTGGAGTCGAGGACTCTGGGCTACCTCGGCACGCACCCTCGCTGTGCAATGCCTAGCCTGCCCCTGCAGGTTGTAGATTACTGTTGAAATTACTGTAAGTAGTTCAAAACAGAAAATACTGCCCCCCCCCCCCCTTACACTCCAGCTTGCTGTCGAGTGTCTGTGCGTGTTACTGCCTTGCAGTTTTAAAAAAAGAGGTTTTTTTTCTTTTTTTTCTTTCTTTCTTCTCCCTCTTTCTCCAGGTCTGTAGGCTGTGCCACCCAGCTGCAAGCTACGCGCTGCACCTGTTGTGTACTGCATGAGTTCCAGACAGCACCTCAGGATTGCTTCACTCCACTGTAAACTTCACGCTGCACCAGTTGTGTGACTGCACTGCAACTGTCTGTAGGCTATGCTCCACACCGTTGCAAGCAACGCACTGCTTCCAGTTGTGTGACTGCAGACGGGTCGCCTCAGAGACTGACGCGACCCCTCTCTCAAGCTCAGTTCGTGCGCTCATGGAGCAAGCCTCCAACTTCCCGGATTTTCTAGAGGAAGTCAACTCCTCCTGGCAAAACCCGGCCTCGGCACCCAGTGTGCAACAGAGTGGCCTCACTGGCCTCCTTGGAAGGTGCAGAGGCGATGAGGCACAGTTCCTGTCGGTGAACTCCACCATAGCAGCCTTGGTGCGAGCCGCCCTGGTAGGAGGCCTGTCCAAGGATCCTGTATGGCCTAACAGCCAATGCAGGATCACAGAAAGCCACCTCAAAAAGGCGTACTCAGCTGAAGCACAAGTGCCAACACAGGAGGGCTCTTGACAGCCTACCTGGATGGCATGCTGCAATCTGTAACCCTTCCCGAACCACTGGCTTCAGAGCTACGCTTGGTCTCGGGTACTCTGCTACAGATCTCCGGCTTCCAAGGGCAAGCCCTGGCAGAAGCCTGGCAGGCTTGGTGGTGGCACGCAGACAGCTGTGGCTTTCTCAGGCGAGGGTCCCAGATGCAGACAAGTCCACCCTATTGGACGCGCCTATCTTCCCAGGCCATACTTTTGGACCAGCGGTAGAAGAAATATTGCAACGCTCTCATAGGGAGCGAGAGGTGTTGCGACAGTTGGCTGTGATGCTCCCCTTCCGTGCTCCGGCACGAGAGAGGGGGAAGTGATGGCGTCCGGCAGTTACCACGGTAACCCGGACAGTTCCAATCCCCACTGCGCCACGGGGCGAGGCATCACCTTCACGCCTCCGCGGCAGCTATTACACAGGGCCATTAGCAAGGACTGGGGACCCCAGCGCTCAGGGAGACAGTTCCAACGGGACCGTCCCAGGCAGCCTCCAAGACAGGCTCCGCCCCAGCCTCCGCAGCCCCAGCAGGGGCCCTGAAGGCTTGCAGCCTCAGACCCACCCGTTCGCAAAACACCACCTGCAATACTGGCACAACTGCAGCTCATATTCCTGGGTGCTCACCACCGTACACACCGGTTACGTGCTGCAGTTCCGTGCAGAACCTCCTCCCTTTCGAGGGATCACGGTCACATCCGTGAACGACCCACTCCAGGTCTTGGCTCTCAGACAAGAAGTAGAAACGCTACTTATCAAACAAGCCATTCGTAGAACACATCGTCACTTCACAGAGGGGCCTATCGGCAGCTTTGATATGATGTTTTTTTTTTTTTTTTTTTTTTTTTTAGAGATAATTTAGTCCAATTGGCTCTTTTTGTCCACTAATTCGGAGTGATTGGCTGTATAATTTGATCTATTTTGGATTGATTGGCTATATTTGAATATTAAAATGTTTTAACCTCCCATGTCTTGTGTAAATCGTCGTTTGTGTGTGTATTGGTTAGGTACAGCATTGTGTCATGAATACTGTCTTAATTTCCATTTCAATAGCCTTGTTTTTTTTTTTTGCGGGGGGGGGGGGGGGGGTATTTTTATAACTGGGAGTACTTCTAAGGGTCGTGGGGGGTATGCAGACGACTGGAAAAATAAAAATGAAAGAAAATAATGATCTCAGTTTAATTCTCCAGTTTTCAGAAAAACAGAATATAGCAAAATCATGAATCTATTTTGTATATACATTTACAAAAAACAGAAATGCATCAAATACAACAAAAAAATAAATAATAATTCACTGTTATTAAAACAATATATAACAATAACAACCGATCACAGATGAAAAACAAGCCTGTATCAAGAGAAGAAAGAGTTACACTTTAAAATGACTGGAGATCGTAAAATTGTGGGATTTGTCAACATAGAAGAGGTTACCAGAGGGGTAAGAGGGCTCACAATGCAGGTATTCCTGTTCTGATCATGTGTCGCTATCTCTGTGCATTTGATTGGAGCAGGTGTGAGACGGGAAGGGGCGGGCGAAGTTAGTTATTGAAAAGTAGTGCGTATGAATCTTATTGAAATTGACTTTCGCACCGCGATTTATCTTGTACTTCCGTGAAAACGGAGATCCGTTTTAGTCATGTCGGTTGAACAGTCCAGTTCCAAGAGGAAAATATCATTTTAAGGTAAAAATCTCAGCTGATTTGTAAACCTAACATATATAGTGAGAGACTGAGACTTTTCACTGGCAGATTGTAAAATTGTGGGATTTGTCAACATACAGTTGAAGAGGTTGCCATGCCTTGAAGAATGTTTCCGTGGATCCCCTCAGAGTGTAGGCATCCACCAAATAAAATGTATTATTATTCTACAATTTGTAAATTAACTCATTTTCATTTGGTTTCCTTCAAAACTAATTATTGGTACGAAATCGATGTATTGTTAATATAATATGTTTTATTTACGTGCTGCTTACATGGTTGTCCTACTCTCCCTCTCTCGTCTCTTCTTCTGTTTGTCTGTTCTCTGTATCTCTCCCCTCGTAAAATACGTAAGACTCGGAGGCAGTTTGTTGGGTCAAAGGCACAATTATATTCTCCTGGGTTTTAGAACATTACAGCTTAAACAGAGCCAATACTGTAGGCTAAACAAAGGACGCGTTAACACTTACAAAACTTTAACCTTTTAGTCAAAAAATGGCGTCTCTCCCTTTTTTCTTTTCTTTTTTTCTACGAACCGGGGAGGTGACACACCCAACAATAATTACTGATGAAACCCACTAGTGGGCAGTATTTAACCAACAACAGTTATAACCAACTACTGAGCTTACATTAACTAAACATGATCCTAGAAGGAAGTGTTCTAACTGGATTGAAACATGTGTGTTGCTGCCTCCACCTGTGATAATCTGGGATAATCTGGGAAGGCCGGGGCAAAACAAAACCAGGAGAGAATAGAATACTGATCAAACGTTTCATAGCTCGTTCCTATTCACGATTATGCAGGACTTGCGGTTGATAAAGGCGACCAACTTTCTGATCTTAGTTTAGTTTCTAATTGTGAATTTACAGCGGGGACCGGGTGTATGATACTGATCTTGTTTCATCTCTATATGATTTTTAATGCACGTGTCGCCTGATGTAACGAACACAATGAATGGGTTTGATATTAAAATAGGAAATCTTGATCTCTAGCGTGTTTCCAGACATAAAACTGCATTAGCACGCAGTGATCCTGAAATAGACACAGAAAATAGTTTAGCTCAAAACCTGAAAGGTCTGACATTGATTTCACTGGAAACCCAAACTCTTTATTTTAAAGTAAATATCGCTAACAAACCAATACATCTTCTCTATGTATCACTTCGTAGATCTCGCATGTTATTACTGTATAGGAAAGATGTACCCATTATGTTAAACTTGCATAGGATTTTTAATGATATTATAATGGTGGTTTTGTTTTCGCACCACGTACTAACCGCCTCCATGTTGATTTTAAACAAAAATGTTTATTTCATTTCAGGTCATGACTCCAGTCCTGCCTCCAGACTATGAAGAAACTGACATCTTTAATGTACATTCTGCAATTGATCCAGAGTAAGTTACTGAAAATATATTTTTAAAAAGCACTTCCAATGCTCACATCATGTTATACCTGTGGGAAAATCTGTTGATACCAAAAGAATCCACAAGTGTCGGTGTTGCAGGGGGGCAGGTTAATCATTACACTCTGGTGTACCAGGTGTACTTGGAGATTAGACATGTTTCTGAGAGCTCTATTGAAGCCACAGGGGTGCAGCACGCTTCTTAGTTTAGCCTGGCTGGAATTGCTGTGTAATGAGAGGCTTGCATTGTTTCTTCCACCAGCTTATGATGCAGTTACAGTGCCCCGGTCTCCAGTGACGTCACCGCCCGGCAGCGATGTCACTCTCAGCTGCTCTTTCTCCTATAAAGCGGGGGCTGATCTCACCAGAGTGGTGGTTACCTGGGTACGCCCTCCTGCCGATCATGTCGTCCACAGTTTCTATTACGGTCGAGACCAGCTGGCTCTGCAGAATGAAACCTACAGGAGTCGGACCCAGCTGTTCCCAGAGCAGCTCAGTGTGGGGAACGCCTCCCTCAGACTGAAGCAGGTGCGGGGGGAGGATGAGGGCTGGTACACCTGCGCTGTCACCAACCAAGTGGAGAACACCAAGGGAGACGTGCGGCTCATAGTGGCAGGTGAGTGTCGTCTTTCTGAGAGAGCTGCAACACTCTAGTTCTGCAATGCATTCACACTGCCTGCCACTTGGGTTTTGTAAAATAGAGAATGACTAGACATGACATTTACAGCAAAGTCACTTTGGAGTGCTGAGGTTATTTATTTATTTATTATACAGTAATCGATTTAGCCACTGGCTCATTTCCGTTGATTTGGAAAACATGATTTTAAAATGTTGTTGTCGTTTCTGTTCCCAGCTGAATTCAGCGAGCCTCGGCTGGTCATTACTGACCGTCCGGACAGTCCAGACAAGGCTCTCCTGAGCTGTATCTCCACAGGATACCCCAGCGCTTCAGTGAAGTGGCTGAATGAGTCAGGATATGACATCACAGAGAGCAGCAGGACTAGCCAATTCCTGGCCAGGGATGGGCTGGTGGAAATCACAAGTCACATTCTATTGTCCAGGGATGCTAATTATACCTGTGTTCTTACCCACAACCGACTGAAACAAACCCTCAAGAAGACGATCACCTTAACAAAGAAGGGTAAGAATATGACATGACTGGCTCATCACTTCAAACCTGAGCCACTAACTCCATTTGTAATGGAGACGTGACTTGCTGTAAAAGTTTTTGATGTCTGTTTTTCGCTTGTGGGCTTTTTAAAATGAAGCTATCCCACACAACAGAAGGGGGACTGGATTATAGTAATTACAGGGCACTTAACCCCACCTGTCCCCCAGCATCTCTTTATAGACACATCGACTTTCTGCTTTTCTCAATCCCTGTACAGAAGCGTTGGGTTGAATAACCATTCCTAATGATGATGGGGTTGATGCAGGGAAAATTGTCTTTTAAAACAGTCACCGAATTCAGCTGTTGATTCTCATTTTGTTTTTTTCTAATCCACAGATTTTTCATCCAGAAGTAGCATTATGTGGGTGGTGTCGTCTTTGTTGACAGTGGTATTGGTAACATTAATAACCATTGCAATCTACCTGCTTTTCAAGCACCGCCGTGGTACCAGCACACCAACAGATACAGCGTGTGTGCGTGCGTGTAGGTAGGAGAGAGGGGAACCAAGATGGAAATAAAAAGAAAATAAAAGGTAAACCTTGTACTTGATGATAATGATGATGATGTTGGGAGTAATGTTTACCGATGTCCCTTCCTCGCACGCACCGGCGTTTTGTGTTCTGTGTTTTGTTTTAAAATCGGTTGTTTTTATTTTCGGATGCTCTTATTGTGATTTTACAAAACCCTTGTTTGTTTGTTTGATTTTTTTGCACACAGCACCTACATGCTTTTGTAATGACCTGCTGCCAGCTCTTTTAATTCTGTGCAATAAAACAATATTTTAATTATATTAAGTGTCCTAGTTGCTCTTTGCCCTGATTTGCCCTCTGAAAAAGAGGACTTAAATTCTGAGGGTGCAATTCCCTCGGTGGCGGGGTCACGGATACCTTTCGGGTTACAAAAGCATTGCAACACATTATTTTGCAGTTTACTAAACAGTATTCCAAAAACAGTTCTTGCCGTGCTTTCTCAGTCTATACTAAAGTAGTTATATATATATTGCCCTGTGTGTGTTAACCTGAGACAAGAAAGCGCGCTCACAAACACATTGGCTTGGAGGTTGGTGTAAAAAATCTTTTTTTTTTTTTTTTTTTTTTAAACAGTACGGTAATTATATGAATCCTTTGCATTTTAGTTTTCCTTTATTTAATGCTATTAAACTGGGCAGTTACGTGATGCGACAGCATGTACAAAGTTACATTGAATTCTCAAATGTACCTTTTTTAAAAATCTGCAACTAAATACATTCTGTCCTGCTAAGAGCTGATAAAGGCATCTGCTAAATAACAAATAATAACATATTCTGAGCTGCAACAGGTAAGCGCGCACACACTATATATATATATATATAGTAGGAGTCAAAAGTTTGAGTACACCTGCTTGAAACCAGGTTTTTCATGATTATCTATGCTTTTAACTGTATAAACTTGTCTAAAAACACTTAATATGTCATTATATGACACGTGTACTTATATAAGCTGATAATCATAAGTGAATTGCATTCAAAAATTTTATTTTTAAATGAAAATGTAAATCTTGTCAATTTCAATGAAATGGTCACCCAAAGCAAGAGGATTTCAGTCTGAAGCCCAAGTCAGTTAAAAGTCTGAAATGTGTATAACACGGTGTTAGAACTCTGGTCTAAGTATAAAAGTGTCTTTGTTAGATGTTCCCCGAGTTAACTAGCATGTTACCTAATTAACCTTTTGTCACCAATTATTGTTAACAGGTGAGGGTCCATGATTACTATAAATATAGGTAGCATAGGCACAAGTTTGTCATTCCTGAATGTAAGGGAGCAGAAAATGGCAAAATACACTCAGTTAAGCAAAGAAAAAAGACAGTCTGTAATTACTTTAAGAAATGAAGGTCAATCTTTAAGACAAATCGCAATAACTTTGCAAGTGTCTGTAACTGCTGTGGCCAAGACCATCAAACGATCTGAAGAAACTGGTACTCATGAGGACCGAACAAGGTCAGGCAGGCCAAGGGTGACCTCAGAATCAGAGAACAAGTTCATTCGAGTCACAAGTCTGCGAAACCTTATGTTTTGTTTTGTATATTGTAACGTGTTTTCATTTTCAAGTATTTACAGAAACATATACGACGTAAAACATTGTCAATTATGAAAAAAACCTAGTTTCCAGCAAGTGTACTCAAACTTTTGACTGGTACTGTATATAACAGAATGCACACACACATCATTACCAGGGTTTGTTACAGAGAGAATGAAGCACTAAGGGAGCTAGCAACAATGTTTTAAACACATTTAAAAAAATAAAAACAAATCTTAACCTTTTAAGTTTGTGTTAGTATCTCAAAATCTTGGTTACATATCTCAGTTTTGACTTTTGATCTCATGACTGTAATTTTTCTGTTAATCAAAGTAAACCTCCATCACCTAGGCTATTTTATGATTATTATTCTAGCCCCGGTGGACCTTGTGTGCTGGAATACGTAAATAGGCACAAAGGATGCTGGGACTACAACAGTTTTGGGGAAGAAGATTTCCTGAGAGTAAAGCATGGAAACCGATAGCTTTCTATAACCAAATGCAATACCAGAGCTCATGTTTAAATGCAATACCAGAGCTCATGTTTAAATGCAGTACCAGAGCTCATGTTTAAATGCAGTACCAGAGCTCATGTTTAAATGCAATACCAGAGCTCATGTTTAAATGCAATACCAGAGCTCATGTTTAAATGCAATACCAGAGCTCATGTTTAAATGCAATACCAGAGCTCATGTTTAAATGCAATACAAGAGATCATGTTTAAATGCAATACCAGAGCTCATGTTTAAATGCAATACCAGAGCTCATGTTTAAATGCAATACCAGAGCTCATGTTTAAATGCAATACCAGAGCTCATGTTTAAATGCAATACCAGAGCTCATGTTTAAATGCAATACCAGAGCTCATGTTTAAATGCAATACAAGAGATCATGTTTAAATGCAATACCAGAGCTCATGTTTAAATGCAATACCAGAGCTCATGTTTAAATGCAATACAAGAGATCATGTTTAAATGCAATACCAGAGCTCATGTTTAAATGCAATACCAGAGCTCATGTTTAAATGCAATACCAGAGCTCATGTTTAAATGCAATACCAGAGCTCATGTTTAAATGCAATACCAGAGCTCATGTTTAAATGCAATACCAGAGCTCATGTTTAAATGCAATACAAGAGATCATGTTTAAATGCAATACCAGAGCTCATGTTTAAATGCAATACCAGAGCTCATGTTTAAATGCAATACCAGAGCTCATGTTTAAATGCAATACCAGAGCTCATGTTTAAATGCAATACCAGAGATCATGTTTAAATGCAATACCAGAGCTCATGTTTAAATGCAATACCAGAGCTCATGTTTAAATGCAATACCAGAGCTCATGTTTAAATGCAATACCAGAGATCATGTTTAAATGCAATACCAGAGATCATGTTTAAATGCAATACCAGAGCTCATGTTTAAATGCAATACCAGAGCTCATGTTTAAATGCAGTACCAGAGCTCATGTTTAAATGCAATACCAGAGCTCATGTTTAAATGCAATACCAGAGATCATGTTTAAATGCAATACCAGAGCTCATGTTTAAAACGACAATGCGTATCTGCTATGTACTTCTTTCTAAACTGCGTATTTGAGACCCATGCAGCTAATGTAAGACTGATGAAATCATCTTGTCAGCTACTCTCTGTAACAGCAGATCACATCGGCAAGGAAGACAATCACATGGGGGGTGACAAATTATTGTAATGCGTTTCTTTTGAGTATTACTCAACAAAAAAGGTACATTTTTTTTTGCAAGGGTCATTTAGAAATCTTTCAGAACATTTTCAGAAAACCCTGTTGAAGAAACACTTCGCCTTTGAGAACAGGGTGCAGAGTTTGTGAAACGAGGAGAGGAGGCTGCGTCTCTGGGGTGAGCCTCTGACCCTGTCCTTCAGCACGGGGTGCTCTGCGCTCACACACACATTCCCAGAAGCACAGCCCCTGATCCGCCACTCCTGCTTCCCAACAGACCCTGCAGGAGGAGAATTCAAGACAGCACGTCATTTCAAACCCCAAGCGCAGTGGCCTGAAACCTAGTATCCGGAATGTTCCAAGCCACAGAGGGGCTTCCTGAGCGTCAGACTAAATCTAGTCCATTCTCTTCAATGTTGAAGCGAGTTATTATTCAGATAATCACCCTGTATGGGCTTTTAAATACACACAGCAGCCCGCTTTTTATTTGTCATGTGATAAATAAATAATTTTTAAATGGAGTCTGCCCAATTATTTTACCCCTAGCTAGTTTTTAGGGTGCCATTCCCAGCAATGCCACCAGGTGGGACTATAGGCTGGCCCACCTTTGATTGTGATGCAGTGGTTCTGACTGCCAGTGCATTTCACAGTGCTGTTGCAGTCCCTCTCCCCCTCTGTGCAGGCATGGCACTCCAGGCCATTAGGGGCGCTGTCTTCAAGCACTTTAAAATCAACCAAGCAGAATCAGAGGGATACGTTATTATTCGTAAATGAACACACAGCAAAGTACACTTTAACATGATTACTGTGCCAAATAGCTTGATGTAAACCACAGGAACTGACTGTGCGACTCCCCCTGCACACCACGAGGCCGTGCCTTTACCAGGGGAGACCCTCAGAGACCCCCACTATGCTTTTCACTGTTACCTGGAATATACAGATTGTTGTACAAGTCCGAATCACAACACCTGGAATCTACAGCCGTGTGTTGATTTCCAAAGTTGACAGAGAAAAGCTGCTGGCAGCCTGGAGTGCATGCTTTGGTGAACCCAGTGGCTGTGAAACCAACTGCAAGAAAGGGAGGAGAAGAAAACACATGCACACACGCGCACACACACACAGTCTCTTTAGCAACATCATCATGGGGTTTAGAAAGATTTCAAAACACTAGCTTGAGAAATCCGAACGGAGAAACCGGGGATTAAATATAGAGCAGAGAGTAAATTCTTTGCTTCTTAAGAATTTCTCCTGGACGGTTTATTTTATTAGCTACAATCATAAAATGTTCATAAAAAATCTGTAAAATGTTACAGTATATATATATATATATATATATATATATATATATATATATATATATATATATATATATATATATATATCTGGTACTACAGTAGGTCAAAACCTCTCTGTTTGCAAGCCATGTTTTCAGTTGCACTTTGCTTGGTCATTTCACCTGCAGAGTGAAACTGTCCCCGCCCCTTCAATGGTTCTTTCCTGTCATTAACCAACCAGCTGTTTCCCCTACTGACTGACATGCTTTCCAACCAGTACCATGCTTTTATCCAAAGGACACTGCTGGGGGTGAAATGATCCTGATAGTATAAATGCAATAGCTACCCCGTGAAAGCGGCTTGGAAGTCTAAAGCAGCCCTATATGTTTTAAAATGAAAAGCCACATCAGGGCAGCAGTGTGGAGTAGTGGTTAGGGCTCTGGACTCTTGACCGGAGGGTCGTGGGTTCAATCCCAGGTGGGGGACACTGCTGCTGAACCCTTGAGCAAGGTACTTTACCTAGATTGCTCCAGTAAAAACCCAACTGTATAAATGGGGAATTGTATGTAAAAATAATGTAATATCTTGTAACAAATGTAAATCGCCCTGGATAAGGGCGTCTGCTAAGAAATAAATAATAATCGTGATTTAAACGTTAAACACAGGATATAAATACATTTTAAATAGTAATAAGAACAGAATCAAGTTTTTGTTAATACCTCAAAATTATTTAACCATGACAAATCGCTTTATTTAATAACATTTATGGATAACAATACATTAATGATAAAAATGACAAATAAACTTACCTCAGGATCTCGACGATCTCCTCCAGCTACAAGTCCGAGTTCTGTTTCACACGCACAACTTACTCTAATATATAAAAAATTTAAACAAACAAACATACAAAAACACAAATATATATATACAACACATATGTAAATTAAATATATATAAAGAAATTAATTCTACAAATATAGCTATACAAATACAACAATTTATAAATGATCTCTCCGCGCTCTCTTACCCTCCTTCACACTAATAAGCTCTGACAGGTGCGCGAGCAACTTCCGTTGATGCTCCTCGAGGCGCGTGCATTGGAACACTTTAGGACCAATTAGAATCAAGCTAGTAAACCAAACTAATGCTCTGTTTTTCAAGAATAAGCTATAGGCTTGAATACTACAATAATAATAAAACTGAAAACACAAATAAATGTAATAAAATAACTATTGTCACAACGTTTATTTAAACCAAGTAATATATATACGTTGTGACAATGTTGCGTTTTTCACTACCAGACCACGACCTTACCACAACGTTGTATACATTTGCTAAAATAATTTGCCCAATAAGATCACTGAAATTGAAATAAGAGGTGTAGGCCTGCACTGTAATTATCCAATTAAAAGTCGTCTTATTTGAAATTGAAAAAAATGAAATAAAATAACGTCTTGGTATCTTGTAATCTAAACTGAATCGGGTCACAGTCAACATTGTCTGTCTCAAGAAGACGGCATAGGGTTAACTGATTTTCAGATTGAAAAATCTAGAAATGTATTTTTATTTTTTTTCAATGACCCCGCGAAGCAGTTAAAATAATTGTATATAACCTAATGGGGCAGCAGTGTGGAGTAGTGGTTAGGGCTCGGGATTCTTGACCGGAGGGTCGTGGGTTCAGTCCCAGGTGGGGGGGACACTTCTGCGGTACCCTTGAGCAAGGTACTTTACCTAGATTGCTCCAGTAAAAACCCAACTGTATAAAAGGGTAACTGTATGTAAAAAATAATGTGATATCTTGTAACAATTGTAAGTCGCCCTCGATAAGGGCGTCTGCTAAGAAATAAATAATAATAATCCAGACACTGCTGGGACTAATTTAAAAGGCTAAACTTGGCTGATGTCAACGCACTACGAAGATAAAGAAAAATTATGTACATGGCGCAGGAGATCATTTATTTTATTTTTGAAATAATAACGCAATTTTTTAGGATCATCTGAAGGTTTTATTTTATTTTTCTCTGTGTGAAGATTTACTGTGCGTCCTTCCTTTACTGATAAACGCGGCCACGCTCTTTTCATCCTAACTGCAGCTGCGACCGCTGATTTCTGTAGAGTTTCTCCAGACTTTAGATTTCCTTTTAACTGCCACTTCATGTGCAGCTGGTAGGACCCCCAGACCCGCAGAGACTGTGCTGCCTAAATTAAATATATATATAACAGATTTGTTTTATTTTTTTGTAGCCATGGCAATATAATATCACTGTAGGTTCATTTTAGAGGTTTAAGAATTACACAAGTACAGTGCATTCCAATGAATTGCATCCATGATAATCGCATCATCCTGTTCACGTCTATTAAGAGAAGCACATTTCTTATGAAAATGCCCATGCAGTAGATTCCAGTGAATTACATATCCCATGTGCCTCACGGTGTTATGCATTTAACCAGAATAAGGAACATAGATTTTCAAAAGAAATGTACTTCACAATTGCATGCCATTATATCAGGTGTACAATTAAATATATTAAACTCGGTGCTGGTTAATTGCATTAAACGAACACCTGGGGCGGGCTCTGCAATTGACAAGAATCTGCTGTGATAGGACTTAACGTGACGCGCTTCTGGTGTGATTTCAAGTTGGATTTCAGGGCTTCTTGCATGAATTGTGTCTTAACAAATTCAATATGTACTGAACATTTCACCAGCCTATTGTGTGTGTTTACAGATAGAAAAACGAGCAGCAAATTTCCTCCAAGAGGTATTAGGGGCGATTCTCATGCACATCCAGGGGAGTGTCTCTGAGCTTGTCAGACATGACAGCTGTTGTGAATATGAGAAAAATGTCTCCACTTACAGCAGCTGAAACCACACCCCCTCGCCCCTGGTCCTCTCCTCTGATGAGATCCAGGCAGACTCGAGCGTGCAGCTGCGACCGCGGGTCCCTTCACCAGGTAAGAACAGGTATGATTCATGGTTTGAAGCTCCGGATAAACTCTGAAACGAGTCCGAGTGCAGACCGTATGTTCCCGGGCAGCGGCATCCTGCAGCAATGCGACAGAACAGACAGAATCTGCTTAAAACTGAACCGCCGCACATCGCCAGTATGGCATGTATAGAGTTTCTTTGAGGACGCGGACAGGACCGTGTTTATACTTTTAAAGTACCAGTAAAACACAGATAGCGTTTCAGGAACTACACTTGTATCCGAACTTCTTAACGCAGGTTTCAATTGTAGAAAAAAAAAAACTTTGTTTTTATCTGCTCACGGATGGAAAACAAGGAAAGCACGGAGTTACGCTTTGATAAATACATTTGCGCGTCAATATATTGTATATCTATTGCATACACCTATCTAAAATGAGTTTTATAAACCTAACTGTTTAAAATCTAAAAGAAAGCGCGTTAAAGCAATTCGATGACAGTAACATAAAGTAGTCATAGTGTTAACACACAGGTTTTGTGTGTCTCTCTGTATATTATAAACAGCTATCAAATTTAAGATATAAAAAAACACACTTGATTGTGAGGTTTAATTATATGTTATATATGAACAGAACATAATAATATATTGTTGTTGTTGTTGTTGTTTGTGGTTTAGGAAGGGAATACAAAAGTTAAATCTTCTGTAAAGTTACTAATATAAAAGATACACGTTTTTTGATTTTACATTCTGTACATGTAAACAGCAGTATGGGATGGCAGCCAAAGGCAGACCCCACCGGTGCATCGTGAAAGGGCCGCCTGTTTGCATGCTACGGAGGTACTGAATGGATTAGGCTGCGATACTGTATCTGTGATGAAATTAAAAAAAGATTTAGAGTCAAGCACCCTGTTGTAAGGCTTTTGAAACTCTTGCCTATGTATTGCTCTGACCTTCTAGCTCTTTTGCTTGGCACGTGGCCCAAAATACACCCATTCCAGGGAGAAACTGGCTTTCCACAACTGAGTGCAGCTGTGACCTGATAAAACCTTTGTTTTTCGCATAAGTTGTTTCTGCTCAGAAGGCTCTTTTGAGCCTCTGTACATAATCAAACCAAGTCAAACTGGCTCTAAAACCACTTACTTTTGCTAAAACTGGCACACTATAACTTTGGCCCTGTACACACTATGCCTTTAAACCGTATTAGTTGCATTTAAGCCGGCTTAAAAGTGCTAAATACGGTTTGCGTCCACACTACGCAGCATTTAATACCGTACTCAAGACCACCTCAGGAGGTAGTCCCGAGTCCGGTTCAAATTAGATCGCTTCAGGTAGTGCGGTTTATCACAAGTGTGGACGCTGTAATACCAAACTACATTTTATTGTGTATCCTCCAATATCCCAAAATGCTTTGTGGTATGTTTGGCGAAATACTCAGAGCAGGCGCCTGAAGGACCTGCTATCAGTGTACACTCCACACCAGGTATTCATTTTTATGCTACAAACAAATCTTCCAGGACATCTGTGTTAAACTAGTGGGGAAAATTGTATTTTTCTTTAATTATACTTGTACTTGCTAGAACCAAAGTCATTGTATTTATCTTGCTCTTAACCGTATTAATACTTGTACTGTGATTCTTGAAATGTATTTTTGTTTATGACTGTAAGTCGCCCTGGATAAGGGCGTCTGCTAAGAAATAAAAAATAATAATAATAATAATAATAACAAAAACACAGCGTTAAATTAGGCGACTGCAAAAATGAAATGCGAGTTAAAAGTAGGATCGGGAATGAACAAATTACGTAATTTGTCAGCTCTGTTTGAAATAAAATTAAGAGGACCAGAATTAGGCTCAGGCAAGATATGAAGGTAAAAACAAAGATTGTTTTGTAATTAACAACTTTTTCTGAGTTTAATTATAAAACAGAATCAGCTCAATTTGTTTAAAGGGACTTCACCTGATTAAAAATAAAACCTGAAAACTTCAAGCCCTACGTGTGTGTGTGTTCGGATTTACTTTTTCCGCAATACTTGTTATATTTCATTTATGCAATATGGACCTCTGTTAATATGGGGCATAACACATTATTTTAAAATAAAATACAGTGCATGGTGGGATACTGTCATATTCATTTCCACGGTTCGTGTCGCTGCTGGGAATTGTAACTGAACTGTTCTAATGGTGTGTGGACGCAATAAGCCTGACTAAATATGAAACGGTACTTCAGTGTGGACGCTTTGAGCTGTATTAGTTAGAGCGGTTTCGAGTGCGGTTCTCGAGCTCGGTTATGTAGTGTGGACAGGGCCTTTATTTAAGCATCCTGGGATGCCTAATAACACACTATACAAATGGAACACGTATCCTTTTTTTCTGGGTGGGGCATTGTACACATTGTTCCAGTTAAAATGCACAAGCTCTAGTGTTTCATCAGCCGTTTGTTCCTTTCCATTATACAACCCTGGCTTGTGTGCCTCTTAAATGGTAAAGAAGTGAAAAACTCTGACTCTGAACATTGTGCGATTTCCCTGTGTTTAATGTAACGTAGGGTTAATGAACTCTTAAAATCAAGTTGCACATAGCCTTGTCGTTCGACCTTGTGATGTGTCGACATTGGCGCTTTGCTGTCTGGGAGAATTTAGCAAAACTCATATCCTATCAAGTTGTTTTTCAGTGTAACTTCTTCTTATCTGAGTTTCTGCTGACCTTGGTGAAGTGAAGAAGGAACACAGATGTTAACTGTTGCTTTGTCTCACACCCTGCATCACACTCAGGGAAATAAGACCACATTTGGTCAAGAAAGTGACTTAAGCTAGCTGTATATCTGTGCTGTGCGAAGTCATTTCTTTGCTCAGAAACGAACATCTCTGAGGCCATGAGAGCTCAGAAGAGATACTGACGTCAGCTCGGACGACAGCTTCTCTGAAGACTTGTGTATGTATCACATGTGATTTGCTTTGTTCCTGAATAAACTATTTTGATTGAAACTACATGAAGAAGACTGGTTTATTATTATTATTATTATTATTATTATTATTTAAAAAAAAAAATTTAGTCGTTGCCAATTATTTTTATTATTTTCTCCCAATTTGAAATGGCCAATCATTTATTACGGTCGGCTCACCGCTACCACCCCTGCGCTGACTCGGGAGGGGCGAAGATGAACACACGCTGTCCTCCGAAGCGTGTGCCCTCAAGCCGACCGCTTTTTTTTTCACACTGCAGACTCACCATGCAGCCACCCAAGAGCTACAGCGTCGGAGGACAACGCAGCTCTCGGGCAGCTACAGGCAAGCCCGCAGGCGCCCGGCCAGACTACAGGGGTCGCTGGTGCGCGGTGAGCCGAGGACACCCTGACCGACCTAACCCTCCCTCTAATGTAATGTAATGTAATGTAATTAGATGTCATATCTATGGTGTTTACAGAAAACCGAGTGCTACGAGTACATGGATAAAGCTACCATATTGCATTTTGCCACCCGTTGTTTGTATGATGTCCTGTTGCACACTCCCGTGTTACTCATTTTCATAAAGTGCAACCGGATTCATGAAACTATAACTGAATACAGAACATACATTTACAAAATCACATTAAAATGAGCTCTAACTTTACATGCTTTATTGTACTCTCTGTCCAGATGTACAGCAGAAAAGTGTTTCATTTTATGATGGAAACAGCGTTCAGGATAAGAGTCGGGTTAAAACAGACGGAGCCAGGGAGTTTCGGACTGTCTGGAGACACTGTAGATATTCAGGGCCATAGGGTCAATTGCAGCGTATCAAATTTAGTCCACTTAGTGGCCCTGAATATCAAAATGGTCTTCCCGCAGTGATAACACTGCAGGCTCGTCAGGATATTTGTTCATATTATTTAGCTACTAAGTCGCTACTTGTGGTGGTCTTTGAAGTTTTGTATTAAAACTTTTTTCTACTAAATGTGGACTAATTATTATTTTTATTTTTTTGTAACACTAAACTTAATACTGTTCGATTTTGTATTGGTAGGCTATTAAGAAAATAATGATTTCATTTCAGGTGATGCATTCAGCCCGGACTCTGGACTATGAAAAGACTGATCTCTTTACTGCACGTGATGCTTTTGATCCAGAGTAAGTTACTGAACAACCCACAATGCAATGCGCACGCAATGTTCGACGTGTTGTAATGATCACCTGTATGTTATGTAGTGATAGGAATTAAAGCTGCAGCTGGTTCGACTCCACGAACCAAATGAGGCAAGCAGTGTCATGAAGCAAAGGTTCATTTGAACCATTACACGTGACCTGCGAGTGTTCCTGCAAGGAAAATTTTGACGTTTCAGGCAATAACGAAACGTAATTAGTTTCCAGTTTACAGCAGAGTGCTCACAGTGCGCCATTTCAGGAAAGCCGAAAAGAACTGTTTTCTGCAATATTTGAATGCACAAAATTATAAAGCTAGTCTGAAGTTGCCTCCTCCCCCCTCCCCAATCATATTGACCTGACGTGTATTCCAGCGAGGAAGCATTGCCTGTCTTGTTTTAGTCTTTTGTTGAAGAATGCTTCAGATTCCTGTTCATGTTTCTTTGCACATTTCCTTATTTCTTTAAAAAGGTGGAACGCACTGAGGATAGAAACCGAAATTGCTTAAGTGCCTTTTTTGTTTTGTTTTGTTTTTTTTAAATTTTATAAAGATTGTTAAAAACTACCAGAAATGGTTTTATTTTGGTTTTTGGTTAACGCTCACGAAATGCTTGTATTTAACATGTTTTCTTAAATTCTTATATTAAGTGTAGGGTGCCAATACTTTTGTCTGTGACTGTGTAATGAATGGATGTGCCTGGCAGAGGATATTTAAGGAACTATTTTATTAGCTGCAGTGTATCTCCACCTACAGGATACTGGAGCGCAAACACTAACCTGCCTCCAAGGGAGTGGATGAGCTACATCTGTAAGAAATACCTTGCAGCACAGTTGCGTGTTTTATATCCACAAGGTCGGTGTTGCAGGGGGGCAGGTTAATCGTTACACTCTGGTGTACCAGGTGTACTTGGAGATTAGACATGTTTCTGAGAGCTCTACTCAAGCCACAGGGGTGCAGCACACTTCTTAGTTTAGCCTGGCTGGAATTGCTGTGTAATGAGAGGCTTACATGGTTTCTTCCACCAGCTTATGATGCAGTTACAGTGCCCCGGTCTCCAGTGACATCACCTCCCGGCAGTGATGTCACTCTCAGCTGCTCTTTCTCCTATAAAGCGGGGGCTGATCTCGGGAAAGTGGTGGTTACCTGGCAACGCCGTGACTATCGGGTGGTCCACAGTTTCTATTACGGTCAGGACCAGCTTGCTCTGCAGAATGAAACCTACAGGAGTCGGACCCAGCTGTTCCCAGAGCAGCTCAGTGTGGGGAATGCCTCCCTCAGACTGAAACAGGTGCGGGGTGAGGATGAGGGCTGGTACACCTGCGCTGTCACCAACCAAGTGGAGAGCACCAGGGGAGACGTGCGCCTCATAGTGGCAGGTAAGAGGTGTTCTGAAGACATAATTTAGGGTGTAACTTCACATATTGACACATATTAATATATCTTACCTGACGTGGACTTCTAGTCACGATAAATATAATGAACGATTCATTCCCTGTCTTCCCAGCTCCATACAGTGAGCCTCATGTACACATTGACATCATGGAGGGTCGTGACCAATATGCTTTGACCCTCTACTCGAGAGGGTACCCCAGCGCTACAGTGCAGTGGCTGAATGAGATAGGATGTGACATCACAGAGCACAGCAAGACTAGCCAATCCCTGGACAGCAGAGGCCTGGTGGAGCTCAGGAGTCAGATGCTAGAGCAGAGAGATGAGAACGCATCCTACACCTTCATCCTCAACAACACAAAACTGGATCAAGTTATAATCAGAAGCTTTTCTGTTACGAAAAACACAGGTGAGAAACCTCACCGGCTAGCGCCTTCATATTGCACAGCGTCCCATTAGCTGTACTGTTTAATAATTCCTATTAAAATATGTTTTTCAAACACATAGAGTGTAGGGAGCTGTGTGAGATTCAAGCTGATATCTGCTTGTATTGTATACTGTAACTTGACAGGCCTTTTTCTGTTGGGTAACTAAATGTTTTTTTTATTCCATTTTAATTTAATATTTCACGACGTAAAACTTGTTAAAGGGGATTATTCTGGAATTACAAGTACCTGCACACCCCTACACCCTATATAACAGTCTAGGTATTGCTGGCTATACACAATACCTGTCCACCAGGTTGCGCTGTCACTTACAGCTCCACAGACACTGATCCAGCCTGCGTTACACACGGTTCAAGGGAAGCTGGCAATCTGGAGAGACGCGTGAGAAAAGGAATAAATGATGTGTAAATTGCAGCTGCTGCTTCTATTTCAAGCTGGCCAGAAAGTTTAGTTGTGAAAGAAATATCTTATACTGTAGATGTATAACGCGATTGACTTTTTAGATGGTTTTTTTCTACATCATCTTAAAATAAAAAAAAAAAGATCTGTTATAGAACTTGCCAGCAGTATTTTCCCCTGATCCTAACGGACAACTTGTGATCTGCGAGCACTGTGCTTCTAATCATAATAATAATGTGATTGACAGGTTCAGAGAGGTCTGCTGCTCTGATTGCTAGAAGTCATCTTCCTTTACTCATACCCATCCTACTGCTAGTGTTGACAACAACAGCACTGATAGCCTTGAAACAAGCTGGAGTGAAGAGCCGTGCTGGGAGCTCACCGTAATGCTTTACTGGCATGATGAATAAAATAATCTTACAAAAGCCGGTTTGTCTGTGTCTCTGTGTTTCTGTGTCTGTGTCTCTGTCCATATATCGGACAACCCTGCTTGGATGAGTTCTACCTCGATTTGAGGGTTTTACAGTTCAGAATTAGTGAAAGGAAAATCGTATGTATGTTTTAGAAGAGTAATGACTTTACCAGGGTTTGTTTTGTTAATATGTTTTACCAGACCTCTCTGTGCTTTACAATGCTTCCCTATGCTTTACCAGACCTCTCTGTGCTTTACAATGCTTCCCTATGCTTTACCACACCTCTCTGTGCTTTACAATGCTTCCCTATGCTTTACCACACCTCTCTGTGCTTTACAATGCTTCCCTATGCTTTACCACACCTCTCTGTGCTTTACAATGCTTCCCTATGCTTTACCACACCTCTCTGTGCTTTACAATGCTTCCCTATGCTTTACCACACCTCTCTGTGCTTTACAATGCTTCCCTATGCTTTACCACACCTCTCTGTGCTTTACAATGCTTCTCTATGCTTTACCAGACCTCTCTGTGCTTTACAATGCTTCCCTATGCTTTACCAGACCTCTGTGCTTTACAATGCTTCCCTAAGCTTTACCAGACCTCTCTGTGCTTTACAATGCTTCCCTATGCTTTACCACACCTCTCTGTGCTTTACAATGCTTCCCTATGCTTTACCAGACCTCTGTGCTTTACAATGCTTCCCTATGCTTTACCAGACCTCTGTGCTTTACAATGCTTCTCTATGCTTTACCAGACCTCTCTGTGCTTTACAATGCTTCCCTATGCTTTACCAGACCTCTGTGCTTTACAATGCTTCCCTATGCTTTACCACACCTCTCTGTGCTTTACCGTGTTTTCACTGTGCTTTATTACACTGTGCTATGCTTTTAGTATAGGAAACTTTCAGAAGGGTAAAAAGTCTAATAAAATAGTTTCATTAATCTTATCTATGTTTTATGTTGTTACAAAAAATAACTCTATATACATAACATGTACAAAAAAAAATAAAGAAAACGGGTTCCTGTCCCATGAATTAAATGCCAGAAGTGTACAATAGATATTTTAGGATGTGATATCTATGAGTAATAAAATGACTATGTTTTTTACAACCTAAACGGTGAAATGCGTCAAAAAACACGACGAGGCAAAGGTGCGATGCGGCTACCGACACCAGCAATGAGGCACGAAACCAACAAGCAGATGAAAACGAAGCATAAGGGAGCTGCTGTAATTCAAGGGAAAAAAAAATCTAACCGTGTTCCCAATTGTAAGATCCGGTCCTTTTTTATTTAATGTCCATTGTGTTATATCCCATCAGTCACTGCGTGTAGAATTGTACCTTCTTAAGTGTCCTGTCTATCAGTTTTCTAATCCGTGTGTTTTTTTCGAAGTGATGGCGCGGCATAGAGTTCACACAAACAACGAAAACATTTTAAAAAATGTGTGGCTGAAGGGGATATTGCGTGTTCCATATGACTCCATATAAAGACTAGAAGAGACAGGCTTTGTATCAGTCTCTATAGAGGTCAAGTTTCACCAGTGGTTCATATTAATATTTTTAATTTCTATTCTGTGGGACGATAAGTCTCCACAGCTTCTTGCGCAGTGCTTGCCTGTATAAACTCGCAATGGTAAGCAGTTACTGTATCTGTCCACTGGGGGGTGCTGTTTAACCTTAGTCACACAAAAAAAGTTGTGACAAGATCAACAGTAACGGCTCTGAAACGGCTTTTTATATTACAACACATTTAAACTAAAACTGTGAAAATATTGCAAAACAACAAAAACAGTAAGACATCGAGAAAGACTTCTAGCTGGAAGGTTATAGTAAGCTTGGTAGATTGAAACGTTTCAATGGCTTTCTCAATGTGTGCACAGTTTGAGTTTCGCCACACGTTCTTGTATCCGTGGTCAAAGCACCCACGTGGTAAAGCGGGATGAGTCTTTTAATGTGCAGATGAAACTGTCCCCACCCCCTTAATGCCTTATTTCCTGTTATTAACCAGCTGCTTTCCCCCATCAGCTGACATGATTTAAGACGGGACAATAAGGCGTGTTCTGCCTTTTAGCCATCAGCGGAGATGATTCAAGCCACGAACAGCGACCTGTGTGAGAGCAGTGACGCGGAGGAGGCTATGAAGGCATGGATATCGCAGAGCGATTGTAAATTATTATAATTATTATTATTATTATTATTATTATTATTTATTTCTTAGCAGACGCCCTTATCCAGGGCGACTTACAGTCATAAACAAAAATACATTTCAAGTATCACAGTACAAGTAATAATACAATTAAGAGCAAGATAAATACAATGACTTTGGTTCTAGCAAGTACAAGTGTGACAAAATATGATTCAATAACGGAGCAGATAACAGTGTCAGTGATAATTACATCAGGATATGATTAAATACAAAATACAACAGATTAAATAACACTTGTGACAGATTACAGGATTAAATGCAGTACATAATGACTAGACTGTCAGCTGCCTGATAGGTTTATTTTATTTTATCTGATAATTGCTTTAATATTTTGAGGTGTGTTCCAGGTTTACACTCTGCTAAAATTATATGAATCTGTTTTTTTTTTCTTTCATGTTTCCAAAGTACAAAACAAAAACTGCAAAAGAGAAAAAATAACTGATCGGCTAGTTTAATAAAAACTCTTAATATAAGATGGGTTTTTTTTGTAACGGTTTATCCATGAACACACTGCTCTCGGCTCTCAGACCCAGGATGTGCACGTCACAGGAGAGTAGAAATGAGTAAACTCTGTATCCCTTTTATGAGAAGTGGGGAAACTCTGTATACCCTCGACTACACCACTGACCAAAGGGCATTACACATTTATTGATACTGTATGTATTTTAATAAAAAAACATGTGAAATGTTTGTCGCTGTGTTGTTTTTTGAACAGTGTGATTATATACATGTTAAGGGTAGTTATGTATGCCACGCCCCTTCACTCCACCTCCCGGGAATTAGCACTCAGGAGCAGCTGAGACACGCCCACTAAATCTACCTGGGCACGCGGTACCCTGAGATCCCCTAAACCATTGATACGCTTCAGAGCAGAAGAGGAGGGGGCTGTGTGTCCTGCAATCCTGTACACTGAACTCTCAACAAGTAAGATCCGTGCATGTGTTCGCTTTTCACTAAGAAAAGGGTTAAACCGCACTGCAGATGCACCAGCGCAACTGCAGAACAATAGACGCGTCCTTCAGACCACGCTGGGTCTCTCTTGTTTGAGTGCAAAAATATGAATCATACAAAAAAGAGTGATTAAAAAAGGCTACAGGTGTAAAGTTAATGCAAGTTCACAAACATGTGAATAATTTATGCAAAAATCAATTATATCTGGACGTTTCGGACTCCAAGTCCTTCAGCTGGAAAAATATATAAATACAGAGTGTGTGAAAGAGAGAGTGAGAAAGTGAGAGTGAAAGTAAGTTTTAGTGAAAGCATCCTTCTTTGTTTGTTATCTTACACGTGCAGCCAAAGTTAACTTTAATTTTCAGCGGTATTAAATGTGCGTGTGTCGTTTTTTTCTTTGTATGGAATTTGCCCTAACGAACGAAATTGTTGTTTTTAAACATGAGATCGTTTTGTGTTATTCAAATATTTTATTGGCACAGACAAGGGACGGGTGCGCGTCGGTTATGGAGGATATTTTATAACAAAATGAAAATTAATTAATTAATGCATAAAAGGTCCGTCCAATGAAAGGTATCGCCTTTCCTTCTCTTTGTCTCTCATCTCCTATAGAATGAACTATTTTTGCTTCATAAAGTCAGACGAACCCTGCTGAACACTGTTATTGAGTTACATACCGTTTTGAAGTTCTCCATATACTTCAACGAAAAACTGACAAAATCAAAAATGTGACATTTCGAAATCTACCATGAAATACTTTACTGCCCCAAAACAGGGGGTTTTGTGCGACAGGTTGTCGTTTATGTTTATATATATATATATATATATATATATATATATATATATATATATATATATATATACAGTACTGTGCAAAAGTTTTACTTTACAGCATTTTTTCACACCTGCCTAAAACTTTTGCACAGTACTGTATATGTATATATATATATATATATATATATATATATATATATATATATATATTAGTGTGCTTGTGTGTGTATAGCACAGACAGAGGGACAGATGGATGAGATACGTTTTATTGGCACCGTTTTTTGAGTGTAGAAAGTCATTTTAAACGCATCTCTGAACCCCAATGATCACATTGCAGGTGCGCTGGATTGAGAAGGACTTGCTTTGTTTCCAAGCTATGAAACCGCTGCTTCTCTGAACCCCAGCAGAGGAAGGACAGCCTGCATGTTTCACTAAACACAATGATCACCCTGCAGCTGCGCTGGACTCACAAAGACTTGCTTTGTCTCCAAGCTATTAAACAGCTGCTAGTCATACAAGTTTGGCTGCATGGTAAGTTACTGGGGGAAAAAAAAAAACAAAGGTTACATTTTATTTTTATTTCTGACCGGAACTTTGGAGTACAATAGGCTGTGAGACATGCTGTAGCAGATGCGTTTATCCAAAGCGACTCACAGAGACTAGGAGGTGAACTATGCCTCATCAACTGCTGCTGCTGCAGAGTCACTTCCAATAGGACCTTGTTTGAACAACAAGGTGAAGTGACTTGCTCAGGGTCACACACAGAGTCACTGGCTGAGCCAAGACTTGAACTAGAAACCTCCTTTTATCAAACCCCTTTCTTTAACCACCAAGCCTACTAAATTATTATTATTATTATTATTATTATTATACTATGATCTTCTGTTGCGATTTCTTCGATAAGTTTTTCACACTGGCATTTACAGGACCTGTTCAGGTACACATACACATCAATGGCTGCTGCTGTTTTTTGTTCCAGTCTGTGTTGCAGTTACAGTGCCCCGGTCTCCAGTGACGTCACCTCCTGGCAGTGATGTCACTCTCGACTGCTCTTTCTCCTATAAAGCGGGGGCTGATCTCACCAGAGTGGTGGTTACCTGGCAACGTCATGACTATCGGGTGGTCCACAGTTTCTATTACGGTCAGGACCAGCTGGCTCTGCAGAATGAAACCTACAGGAGTCGGACCCAGCTGTTCCCAGAGCAGCTCAGTGTGGGGAACGCCTCCCTCAGACTGAAGCAGGTGCGGGGGGAGGATGAGGGCTGGTACACCTGCGCTGTCACCAACCAAGTGGAGAGCACCAAGGGAGACGTGCGGCTCATAGTGGCAGGTCAGTGTCGTCTTACAGCTGTTGAATTGCAAGCTTGAATAAAAGCAATAAAGAAAATCACAAAAAAAAACAATATGCCACGTCTGTCAAGAGAGCAGCGCCTTCGTGCGATCGGCATGTTGGAGGCTGGACTAGGGCAGCGTGCTGTGGCTCGCCGTCTTGGGTGCTCACAGCCAGCGATTTCAAACCTGGAGAGACGGTATAACCAGACACACTCTGTCAATGACAGGCCACTAACTGGGAGACCAAGAGTCACAACACCTGCCCGAGATCCACAGATCATTTTGCAGCATCTTCGCGATGTCAATTGTTAATCAGCACAATAAAAAGACACTGCACCTGCTCTAAAACAGAGTGTGTCATTTTTCAATCACATCTAGTGAATTTTATCCAAATATAAGTGATAAGTTTCTTTTGATGCTCAGTATATGTATTTGTCAGGGACCACATAGAATTACAACACTGGTTCCATGTAAACATGACGTCGGACACACTCCACAGCGTACAGTAATTGATTTAGCCACTGGCTCATTTCCGTTGATTTGGAAAACATGATTTTAAAATGCTGTTTTCGTTTCTGTTCCCAGCTGAATTCAGCGAGCCTCAGCTGGTCATTACTGCCAGTCCGGACAGTCCAGACAAGGCTCTCCTGAGCTGCATCTCCACAGGATACCCCAGCGCTTCAGTGCAGTGGCTGAATGAGACAGGATGTGACATCACAGAGAGCAGCAAGACTAGCCAATCCCTGGACAGGGATGGGCTGGTGGAAATCACAAGTCACATTTTAGTGTCCAGGGGTGCTAATTATACCTGTGTTCTTACCCACAGCCGACTGAAACAAACCCTCATGAAGACGATCACCTTAACAAAGAAGGGTAAGAATATGACATGACTGGCTCATCACTTCAAACCTGAGCCACGAACTCCATTTGTAATGGAGACGTGACTTGCAGTAAAAGTTTTTGATGTCTGTTTTTCGCTTGTGGGCTTTTTAAAATGAAGCTATCCCACACAACAGAAGGGGGACTGGATTATAGTAATTACAGGGCACTTAACCCCACCTGTCCCCCAGCATCTCTTTATAGTCAAATCGTTTAAAGAAGGAGAGAAAATAAAACCATCTCGGGATCCCTGCCACTGATCTCGGACCGAGAAGTTTGGGGTCTCGGATTCAGTCCTCTCACCTGGTTTTGTGCAGTAAGTGCCGAGCACCACAGTTTCATTCGCCCCAAAAAATGTCATCATAATCAGGCACTTGTGCCAGTAACTTGGTACTGTGAATCTCAAAATGATCTGTCTCTTGACTTTCTGCTTTTCTCAATCACTGTACAGAAGCATCAAGTTGAATAACTATTCCTAATGATGATGGGGTTGATGCACGGCAGACTAGGAAAGTAAAAGTTTAAGTAAAAGTCACCAAATTCAGCTGTTGATTCTCATTTTGTTTTTTTTCTAATCCACAGATTTTTCATCCAGAAGTAGCATTGTGTGGGTGGTGTCGTCTTTGTTGACAGTGGTATTGGTAACATTAATAACCATTGCAATCTACCTGCTTTTCAAGCACCGCCGTGGTACCGGCACACCAACAGATACAGAAGAACATCACCTGTCCTATTGAATTGGTTCCATCACACATGTACAAATATCACATTTGACTTTATGATTTGGTTAAAAATTGCATTTTGTCCTCTAATTCGGCTTCACTGTTCTTTGCATAATTTGGTTTAATTTGGCTTTTTTTATTATTATTATTTGTTTATTTAGCAGACGCCTTTATCCAAGGCGACTTACAGAGACTAGGGTGTGTGAACTACGCATCAGCTGCAGAGTCACTTACAACCTATGTCTCACCGAAATATGGAGCACAAGGAGTTTAAGTGACTTGCTCAGGGTCACACAGTGAGTCAGTGGTTGAGGTGGGATTTGAACCGGGGACCTCCTGGTTACAAGCCCTTTTCTTTAACCACTGGACCACATTGGTTTTGGCTATTAATCAAACTCGATCTTATAATTGACTGTATTCTTTATTTTTCTCGAATTTGATCATTGTTTTTTCATAACTGCTCATTTGTATTATGATATTCTGTACTGCGACATTTTATAATGTGATGACTTGTAACGTGATATGATATAATGCGATACGTTGTATTGTGATATTTTGTAACAATTGCATCGCCTTAGGATACTTTTTTTTAAATTGTTGATACAAAGTATCTATGGAGAAAAAATTTGGTCCAATTGATTCCTTTTGTCCACTAATACAGATTGATAGTCTGTATAATCAGGACTGCCCAGTCCCTGACCACATTCCATCGCCTCCTCAAGACTCACCTCTTCAGACAGCACCTGTAGAACTCCTCTGTTTTTCCCCTGGGACACTTATCACCCTTCCTTAAATGTGCCTTACTTGCTCTTATCTGCCCCCTATTTTACTACATTTAATCCTGTACTTCAGAGTACTGCAATCTGCCAAGTGTTTAATCTGTAGTATTTTGTAGTTAATTATACCCTGATATAACTATTACTGTCACTGTTATCTGCTGTATTATTGAATTGTATTTTGTCACACTTGTACTTGCTTGAACCAAAGTCATTGTATTCATCATTGTATTTATCTTGCTCTTAATTGTATTTTTGTTTACGACTGTAAGTCGCCCTGGATAAGGGTGTCTGCTAAGAAATAAATAAATAAATAAATAAATAAATATAATCTATTTTAGATTGATTGGCTGTATAATTTGATCTATTTTATATTGATTATCTGTATCATTTGATCTATTTTGGATTGATTGTCTTGGTCAATTGTGTGCCGCCCCCTGGGAGCTCCCATCTACTGTTGGCAATAGAATAGCCTGGACTCGAACCGACGACCTCCAGGCTATAGGGAGCATCCTGCACTCCACTCGGAGCGACTTTACCTGATGCGCCACTCAGGAGCGAAGATTAGTTATTTTTAAGAAGAAATCAAACCTCTTACAATTGGCGAGCCAGCCAGGAAGCGTTGACCAGACCTGAAGAGAATCCCTCTCCTAGAAGCAGACAGGCTCTGATCTCAGTGAGTATACAGTGCGTTTACTACACTGAAGCAGACAGGCTCTGATCTCAGTGAGTATACAGTGCGTTTACTACACTGAAGCAGACAGGCTCTGATCTCAGTGAGTATACAGTGCGTTTACTACACTGAAGCAGACAGGCTCTGATCTCAGTGAGTATACAGTGCGTTTACTACACTGAAGCAGACAGGCTCTGATCTCAGTGAGTATACAGTGCGTTTACTACACTGAAGCAGACAGGCTCTGATCTCAGTGAGTATACAGTGCGTTTACTACACTGAAGCAGACAGGCTCTGATCTCAGTGAGTATACAGTGCGTTTACTACACTGAAGCAGACAGGCTCTGATCTCAGTGAGTATACAGTGCGTTTACTACACTGAGCACATCAATCGTCTCATTTTTTAACCCATTTTTTGCTGCTAGATTTCATTACCCAATATTCCAGGATACCCAGTTACTTATTATTATTATTATTTATTTCTTAGCTGACGTCCTTATCCAGGGCGACTTACAATTGTTACAAGATATCACATTATTTTTATATACAATTACCCATTTATACAGTTGGGTTTTTACTGGAGCAATCTAGGTAAAGTACCTTGCTCAAGGATACAGCAGCAGTGTCCCCCACCTGGGATTGAACCCACAACCTTCCGGTCAAGAGTCCAGAGCCCTAACCACTACTCCACACTGTTACTCATATTAACCTGCTTTCTTGGGATTTAATTCCACTATTTTAATTAACACAAATAAAACAGCTAGCATTTCTGCTACACAAACTGATAAATGGTCAGACAGCCTGGCTATTTTACAGACAGCACCTGTAGAAACTCCTCTTTTCCCTCTGCACACTTTATCACTCTTCCTTAATGCGCTTTACTTGCACTTATCTGCTCCCTATTTTACTGCATTTAATCCTTTACTTTACAGAGTACTGTAATCTGCCACTAGTGTTATTCAATCTGTAGTGTTTTGCATTTAATCGTATCCTGGTGTAACTATCACTGACACTTATCTGCTCTGATATTGATTCGTATTTTGTAATATACTTGTACTTACTAGAACTGAAGTCATTGTATTTTATCTTGCTATTAATTGTATTAATACTTGTACTGTGATTCTTGAAATGTAATTGTTGACGACTGTAAGTCGCCCTGGATAAGGGTGTCTGCTAAGAAATAAATAATTATAATAATAATAATAATAATAATAATAATAATAATAATAATAAGGGATGAATAGTGTGATCTCTCTGTATCTTATTCAAGATGTCGTCTCTTCAGACCACCACCATGTGCTTTCATTGGCAGCGTTCTTACTAGGGGAGCGGTCACATTTTACTTTTTGAAACATTTCTTTTTGGTGCCAGATAATTATGACACTCCCTTTTGACTAATAGAGCTGCTGCTTCATAGATAAGCTCTCCAGTTGGACCCCCATACTGGCATTCTAACCACAGGGCTAATTTACACAGGGAGACACCCCCCTCACTTTCATTATTTCACATAGAATAATCTTTATGCATGCATCCGCTACAGGAACTGCCCCTCCCCCCTTTTGAAACCAAATTTACGCCACTGATTCCAACGGTTGTTTTATATCTGGTTTTCCGCTGTTGATTGTGGTGATGAGAGAGAGGCACCATGAGGGATGAAGTAAGAGGGGAGGCTGAGTTGAGTTGTTTGTGTTTCTTAATAAGCCTGTGATTAAAATACAAGTTGAATTCAATACTGGGATTTGCATCAGTTATTCAGAAGAACATAAGAAAGTTTACAAACGAGAGGAGGCCATTCGGCCCATCTTGCTCGTTTGGTTGTTTGTAGCTTATTGATCCCAGAATTTCATCAAGCAGATTCTTGAAGGATCCCAGGGTGTCAGCTTCAACAACATTACTGGGGAGTTGGTTCCAGACCCTCACAATTCTCTGTGTAAAAAAGTGCCTTCTATTTTCTGTTCTGAATGCACCTCTATCTGATCTCCATTTGTGACCCCTGGTCCTTGTTTCTTTTTTCAGGTCAAAAACGTTCCCTGGGTCAACATTGTCTATACCTTTTAGGATTTTGAATGCTTGAATCAGATCGCCGCTTAGTCTTCTTTGTTCAAGACTGAATAGATTCAATTATTTTAGGCTGTCTGCATACAACATGCCTTTTAAACACGGGATAATTCTGGTTGCTCTTCTTTGCACTCTTTCTAGAGCAGCAATATCCTTTTTGTAACGAGGTGACCAGAACTGAACACAATATTCTAGATGAGGTCTTACTAATGCATTGTAGAGTTTTAACATTACTTCCCTTGATTTAAATTCAACACTTCTCACAATATAATTTAAACATATAAAAGCTCAATAAGAAAACAGTTAAAAGACTATATACGAAAAAAATAAATAACAAAAAGTGGAGGCGCTCTCAATCCTATAAAAAGCAGTTGCACAATTCGCTCGGGTGAGCTGCTAAAAAATAAAGCCAACAGTTCCACCCGACAAAACAACTTTTTAAAATTAGCCTCCCTTAGGCGCGTCCCGTTTAATCTTTCTTTTCATGCGGCTCGGCATGCAAATACCAAGAATTACAACAGTTAACAAAACAAAACAGTGTTCAATAAAATAAATTAAAAACACACTGGAGAAAAGGAGGAGAGCGCAGCTGGTTCAGCAGTGCGGGCTCGACACCCAGGAAGACAGCTACCAGCCGTGAGCGCTCGAAGGCGGGCAGCGTGGGATTTAAAAGGTGTGCGTTACCTGATCGCTTGATTACCTTAGCGAGATCAAGTCAGCAGCGCCTGTGATCCACGATCAGTAAATAACTCGTGCTAGCAACACCCGCTACATAAAATAAACACTGCAGGGGGAGAGAGAGGGGAACACCGACAACACATTCAAGCCCTGTGTATAACACGCAGCTTCATGTGTATTGCTATAGGGTTGTGCAGTAACTGGATTTACCAAGCAATTCCCTTTAAGATTTCTTTTTTTTTTTTTTTGGTCGGCAGATATTAAATAAACCCAAACAAGCCCGTTAAATCAATGTGAATTTCACAAGAAACGTAAATAAGAAATACTTATACAGATATACAAATAATAACAGAGAATTGGTAACAAAAAAACAAACAAAACGTACCCTCATAAAAATGTATGCTACCTCCATGTATAAATGAATACTTTACAGTCGCTTGTATAACTAGTCTTAGATCTCACTAATTATTGTATTTTACGGTTCCTAAAGTGCGTAATGAGGCTGCTAAAAAAAAAAAAAAAAACATTTGTTTATTTTTCTCCATGGTCTTGGAATGACTTACAGTCTAAACTTAAGTACAGTCCCGAATAACCTTAGCACGATTATTTCATTGAGAGCTGTGCTTGTTTTAATTAGTGGATTACACCTGTCACTAATTGGTTGTCACTAACTGTTTTTTTTATATATATTGAGTCTGACTTGTCTGTGTTTTAAATGAATTTCATTTCTGTTTTTGTATTGTAATATGTTGTGTTGTATCGCCGCTACCTTTCTTGGCTAGACCACGCTTGCATTGTTGTTGTTGTTCCCAAACAGGATCTGAAGGGGGCGCTGAATCATTCTTTCATTCCTTATCAGAACCGCTTCATCCTTTTACAGGGATCCGGACGCGGCGCAACGCGGGGTGGCTCTGAATCAGAACATTTGAAATATTTGTAACAGTAATGCATGTATTTTACGATATTATGAGCTAATAATCATTTTTACAATGTTACAAATAGGCCGACATTTATACATATATTAATTTGTCTCTAACATATATTTATATGTGTGCACGTAATAATTTATTTTTTTATTATTTAAGATATAGGCTGTATGCATGGTAAAATACTCCCATGTCAGGGCACACGGACTGCCTCTAAAATACTCAACCAAGTGCAATGCCATGAAATAAACTAGCAAAGCTGGTTTCATTTTATATTCTGGTTTTGATTACATTAGCTTTATGGGCTGTTTTGACACCGATCTCATTGGACCACAACAAGTACAAAACAGGGAAGGGGTGGTATTGCGAAGACGTATCCTAGATAATCACTTCTAAAAACACCCTGAGAAGAGCACTGATTATTTTATTTTTTCAATGTGCCCCCAGGTCCTACTACATAAAATAACACTTAACTCCCATTCTACCCACCGTGTCCCTACTCCTCAATATCCCTGCTCACCCCTAAGAACCACCAGTGTGGAGTCCCATCAAATTAAAGGGAATGAAAAGACTAGTTAGTTTCCTCTAGAGGGCAGCAGCGGTTATTTTTGGGTTCGTTGCAATTGATACCTTTTTTAGTGCGCAGCTGGGGACTAACTTCAGCCTCAAAAGTTTGTTGCAATCAGTATTTAACTTGCGTACTAGTTTAGTACGGAGCTGCGTACTAACCGCGGGATCATCCCCAGTTAGTACGCTGCTTTCAGTTCAGTGCAGTTAACCCGGCTTGTGCAAGATGGACCAGAGAAAAAAGGAGTTTTGTTTGGATCTCTGGGCATTTGACGGTTCATTAATGGCTGCAGTTTATTTAAATTAACTTTTATGAAAGTATTCTTTTAACACACACATTATATATATATATATATATATATATATATATATATATATATATATATATATATATGTGTGTGTGTGTGTGTGTGTGTGTGTGTGTGTGTGTGTGTGTGTGTGTGAAAAATAAAAAATATATATTTATATTATTTTTCTTAGCAGACCCCCTTATCTAGGGCGACCTACAATTGTTACAAAATATCACATTATTTATTTTTTTACATACAATTACCCATTTATACAGTTGGGTTTTTACTGGAGCAATCTAGGTAAAGTACCTTGCTCAAGGGTACAACAGCGTCCCCCACCTGGGATTGAACCCACGACCCTCCAGTCAAGAGTCCAGAGTCCAGAGTCCAGAGCCATAACCACTACTCCACACTGCTGCCGTGTGTGTGTGTGCGTGCGTGCGTATAAAAGATAATGATAATATAGTGTATTATTATTTTAAACGTGTGTATTACACATAGGGAGCGATTAGATAATGCGCTGGCTTTAACCATGGCTATCTTTAACCATGCGCTGGCCAAAGATAACGGGGACTAGCCTGAATGCGTGTGCAGCACGTTTATCAATGGATTGTTCAGGGTATCGTAGCAACCACAGACTTCCAAAGTTATATTTAAAAGACAAGGAAAACAAACGAATAAAAAAAAACAGGAGCAGCTCCGGACTGTGGAGGATTTCTTCCTCTCTGCTTCAGGAATCATCCTCGTTGAAAAGAGATCACTGAGCTTGATGGAGAAGAGAGTCTATTAAAAATCCCTGTCACTGAAAACACAGTGCGTGTCGCTTGCTTTCATTTATTCAAATATATCTTAACAAGAACATGTGCATCTGTTTAGTTTCAGTGCTGCAGTTCAGCACATCTGATGCCTGGAAATGACTGAGAGGAAGCATCTCAGAGCATTAAAGATCACAGAGCTTACACGGCCGACCCAACGACCTGAAGGAGCGAGACTAAAATCTCACTGCTCCTTAAACCGTTCCCTTGTGATAATAAAAAATGCGAAGTGGTGTTTCCGTGCTGCTCCAATAGATGGCAGTGTTGCTCCAGCTTTACATCCCGCCTACAATTTGTTCAGTCCAATTGGTAGAGTCATGCTTTGATTGACAGTCCAGCCAGCCAGTACAACCTTGCTGCAGTAGAACTAGACTGATTACTCCCAGGAAGCAAACTCAGAGACAGGAGTTTTGCAGTTGAAGCGGCAGGTGCGCATATTTATTAACAAAAAAACAACAAAACAAAGGAAACAAAAAGGGTTAAACAAATAAACTAAGAAGACAAAAGCAACAGCTATCTCTGCGCTTGAGCTGAGAGCACATCCGCCTACGACCATTTCAAGACAAATCACTTTTCACCTCCTTTATACCAGGTGGCTGGGACCGGATTGACCGTCAATGAATCAGTCAAGACCCACATAATACACGTGGGGTCTGGCAGGGGTGAGATTATAACCCCAGCCCTGCCAAACTTAAATTCAAAACATGTTAACTTTATTAACATTGAACACACACACACACACACTGACACACACTATTTACCTACAGGGCTTCCACCCTGTCACACTGCTGGAAGTGTGATGTCACCAGCTTCTCCCAAACACAGGCAGATTGCATGCTTGTATATACAACTGCATTTCCAGGTACAAATTAGCTCTCCTGTCTAATTGGCCTGCCCCTCAGTAAGCTGGGGACCGACCAATCCACAATACAAAATGTACAATATTTAGTCAGATCTTCTTTTAGGGGTGTTCGGCTCAGGAGATCAGCTGTTATCAGCACTAGGGGGGTGCTAACTGGAGCGGCACGGACAGCTTTCTCCATCGGGGAGGATTGCGGGGTCTGTGTCCTCACTTGACCCCCCCTGGTCCAGCCTTCTTGACCTTCATCTCAGCACAGGACCGGAGTGTCTTAACCACAATCCAAAAGAGCCGGGTTCATCTGCATTCATGGCTTTAGAGGTCTTAACCTCATCTCTCCAACGGGACAGAATCCGTAATGGCAGTGCATCGTCCAGAAATCCTGGAGGAGTTGCAGGTCAAGATCCTTCAGGTAGAGTTCCCCTGCTCCCTCCATCCATTCACTGCAGTGTAAAGGTATACCCTCAGGGGTAGCTGGGCTGGTTTCTGAGCAGAGGGAGGGATCGCTCAGCCTGTTACAGCTCCATAAAGAAACATGCCGAGCACCAGCAGCAACACAAGCAGCAGTGAGAATGTAACAGGCAGCCGGCTTCTCTGTTCAATACGAACGCCTGCAGAAAGAGGAGACGAGCGCTGACATACTGTACCAACATGGAGCAGAGTGGAGGTGTACAGTGGGAAACTACTGTCCTCGAGGGGGGTTAGTGTCTGACAGGGGACTGCATTGGGAGAGGACACCAGATCAACATGAGGGGGGGTAGTGTCTGACAGGGGACTGCATTGGGAGAGGACACCAGATCAACATGAGGGGGGGTAGTGTCTGACAGGGGACTGCATTGGGAGAGGACACCAGATCAACATGAGGGGGGTAGTATCTGACAGGGGATTGCATTGGGAGAGGACACCAGATCAACATGAGGGGGGGTAGTGTCTGACAGGGGACTGCATTGGGAGAGGACTCTAGATCAAAACAAGGGGGTATTTGTTTCTCAAAGCCTAAAGTTTACTGTCCAGTCGATATATGATTAATTAAAACTTCTGCATTCAGTGTCTATATAATATTAACTGAACTGTAATGGAGAACTCTGCTGCTATCTTAATGAAATGAAACAAAGCTCGCCTTTCATTTCTTTATCTGAGCGTGTTCAACATTTATCAGCGTTCTCTTTGTGAATGTTTTATGTAACAAGGCCAGGCACTTTTACAGTTCATGGCCTGACTACTGCACACATGACTAATCTCAACAGGGTCTGGTAGCAACGGACAAGGAGTCTTCTGTAATCGGCTGCCCGCTGAACTTCAGTAAAGAGCTGCAGCGGAGAGGGAACAGAATCGGACGTTCTGAATTGAGGTTGACTCGGGTTGACTGAATTATAAAAACGATGCACCCTCACCCCCGCGCGCTCAGCCCCGATTTCTCTCCACATGCCCTTACCTGTGCTTGGGTGCAGGGTGACAGCTCGGCTCACTCTCTGCTCCATCACGGGGTGATCCAGCTCGAAGGTGAAGGTCTCTGCTTCATTCACCACCACCTCCAGCTCGCTCTGGATCTGGTAGAGCCCCCTGCTGTCCACAGAGTGGTTGGTGCGGCTCTGGTTTGTGATGTCACTTCCTGCCGCATTCAGCCACAGCAGTGTGGGCCGGGGATAACCACCCGCCACCTTGACAGTCAGGGTCACAGGATCACCGGGGCGAGGCAGGCCAATCGCTAACTGCGGCTCGCTGTAAGGGGCTGGACAGACACAGAAACACAGCCAATGAACACTGAGGGTTCTGGAGCAGAGAGCCTTCAATAAAGCACATGGTTAATATGCATGGAACACAATGTTAAGAGCACATCAACGTACTATCATGGATTCCCTTGTAAAAGTAATAGCACAGCAAAGTGTAATAAAGCACAGTGAAAGCACGGTAAAGCAGGAGGTAAGTGTTATGAAGCGCAGAAAGGTATGGCAAAGCACATTTAAAAAACCATGGCAAACCAGAGTAAACTATGGCAAACGCACTGCATGATCATGGGAAAGCTGCTAAATAACCATGGGAATTTACAGTGATAAACTTGAATAAGGGTATTTCCACACACGCTCAGGTTAGTATTACAACCAGCACCACTGCAAGTCAGCAATGCAAAAACAAAACAGAGATGATACAAATGATCCAGACCTGTCAGCTTTACAATGCTAGTTAATGAAGTGTCAGCATCAGTGCCGGGGTGAGTGCTCCCCCGTCTCCTATTACAGGTGGTACTGTCTGTAGGAACATGTTGTACAGAAAGCTGGCTGACAGAAGGACTGAATAGGGGGGGACAAACATGCTTAGGCAAGAGAAGCTGCAGCTGCCAAGCTTGTCCGAGTCTGTTTCTTTGTCAGGGATGGTTGCCTCTCGTCTGCAAAGAGACGCTTTTGTTTTTGCATGGCCAGCCAGGGTTGGGATCAATTCCTTTTTTAATCAATTCCAATTCCTTTATTTAAAAAAACACAAAAAAAAAACCTCCCAGTTGTTATTTTAGAGACGTAATAATAATTGCCGCGATGGTTCAGCTGCTTTCAATTGAAGCCAATGTTAATCGATTAACAAAACAGCGACTGATTGAAGTCATTTGTTGTCACTGTGTGAGGAGCTCGTATGAACAGGATGCTGCTAAATGCAATTTTGATCAATGAGGTGTGGGAGGTAATGAAAAGGGAAAGGGAATTGAAAAAACGGAACTGACCCCAACCCTGGTGGCAGTTATGAATAAAAGTGTTTTGTTTGGTTCCTGTTACCTGCAGACTGACTCCCCCTCTCTTTCGCTAGTGCTGTAAACCTGAACTATAAACTGAAATATAATACAAAATATTTAGCCAACTTTGCAGTAAACCATAGCTATATTCGTGTCTTACGCATTAGCAATGTCACGACAAATTTTGTAAAAAGAAAACGAACCGACAAATCAACAAATGCGCCAGTAATGTAAGTACCTTCATTTCATTTTATTTCGATTTTACAATTGTGTATGTAGACCTACATATAACCAGTTTACAGCTGGTTACACAATATTTTGTTTTGAAGTGTTTATTTTATTACAGTTTTTCATTTTTGAAGTCGTGCTATGCAGTAGGGTAATGTGAAAAAAGCATTTTATGTTATTTTTATAAATAATGACTCTGGACTCTTGACTGGAGGGTTGTGGGTTCAATCCCCAGTGGGGGACACTGCTGCTGTACCCTTGAGCAAGGTACTTTACCTAGATTGCTCCAGTAAAAACCCAACTGTATAAATGGGTAATTGTATGTAAAAAAAAAAAAATAATGTAATTGTATGTAAACATAATGTGATATCTTGTAACAATTGTAAGTCGCCCTGGATAAGGGCGTCTGCTAAGAAATAAATAATAATAATAATAATAATAATAATAATATATATATATATATATATCAGTTTACACAATATCTTCTTTTGAAATGTTTATTTTATTATAGTTTTTCATTTTTTTACGTCATGCATTATATGTGCTAATTACTGTTTTGACAATGTTGTAGGTACATAAAGCAGGAAAAAATAATAAATCATGCCGCGAGAGGTACCGGATCCGGGCTAATTAGGTGCCGGAACGAAAAAAGTCAAATCAAATTAAGCACGGAGGGGGGAGGAAGGAAAAGAGGAAGGGAGACGAAAAAGAAAAAAAGATGATTGGATATATTAGGGAAACAGGAAAAGCAGGAATTTTATAGATGATAAATTAAGACGATATGAAAAAAAGAGACTAATGAGGGCACTAATCATCTAAATGTATAGATGCCATGCGCTCCTAATGAATGAATGAATAAATAAATATATAAGCCACACCCCCTCGCCCCTGGTCCTCCTCTCTGATGAGATCCAGGCAGACTCGAGCGTGCAGCTGCGACCGCGGGTCCCTTCACCAGGTAAGAACAGGAATGATTCATGGTTTGAAGCTCCGGATAAACGTTGAAACGAGTCCGAGTGCAGACCGTATGTTCCCGGGCAGCGGCATCCTGCAGCGATGCGACAGAACAGACAGAATCTGCTTAAAAACTAAACCGCCGCACATCACCCGGTCTGCTGCAGCTGTTTAAAAAAAAAAAAAAAAAAAAAAAACTAAACAAAGGTGGCGTCATATATGTTTATTTGAGGACGGTGTTTATACGTTTAGAGCACCAGAAAAACACGCATAGTGTTTCAGTGCTCGGGGATGGAAAACAAGGACAACACAGAGTTACATTTGCGCGTCAATATATTGTATATCTATTGTATACACCTATTTAAAATGAGTTTTATAAACCTAACTGTTTAAACTCTAAAAGAAAGCGCGTCGCTTATTACTCAGTACAGTGCATATGTTCATCAAACCGTTATGTCGACCACGAGATAATTTATTACTCAATATCCCGAGATCATTGACAGGGTTGTTTTTTCCTCGCATTTGTTTCCTAAGCTACCGTGGCTTAATAGTATATCTACCTCAAAAAATAAATGTGAAATGTTTACTTTACATTCAAACAATCACCATGAACACCTGTTCCATCTTTTACAGTTATGTTTAGCTTTTGAATCTGCTTTTGCTGTTTCGTTTTTCGGTTATTTTTTTCGGTTAGCCTATTTTCGGTTTTGCTTAATCTAATCACACTGGCACCCGTGAGGATGTTAATATGTAAACACATTATCACTGTGTTGGAAAAAAAAGTCGTCTTTGTTCTGTTCTCTGACTAAATATCACAGTATATTCGCCATTTTATTCTGTAATCTGTAGTGACAGAGATGAACAAAATAGATTGTTGGGTGGTTTAAATGCTGTTTCAGTTGTATGTTGACATTTTTACCTACAGAAACACTGTTTAGATCATTCTCACTATTAAGGGGTAGTAATATTAATAGGTCCGGTTATTATTATTATTATTATTATTATTATTATTATTATTATTATTATTATTATTATTATTGTATTTCCCCAGCTCTTCTGTGGTGTTATGAAGAGGACGCTCAGCTCCTGTCTGTTTGCTCTGCCTCTGCTTCTAACCAGTAAGAGATTTATTCTTTTATACAGCTTTATTCTGACCTACAGTAAACAGCGCGGCCTTTGAATGGTCTGATCCAACAGGGAATGGTACAATCCGTTAGCTCTGTCACGTCTGCTTTACCTGTGCGACAATCTCGGGATCTGTGATCCTCTTTCTTTACAATCCCTCTCTCCAGAACCAGAAGAGGACATTTCCGTCTCTTATTTTTATTTAGATTAATATATTTGTTTGTTTGATTATTCACTGATGGTGAAAATATAATGTATTTACAGCCCTGGGAATGCTGTAGACATGTTGGCTTTATGATAATAGTTAATGAAGTTTCAAAAGGTTTAATTGTAGTAAGCGGAGGATGCAAAAAACAGATGGATTTTTATTGTTTTTTTTAATCTGATTATTTAAATATACAGGTAGCATGGTGTTACTGGTGGGTTCCAGCTCATGAAAGTACCTTCTATTTTGAATTTTGTTCTTTAAGTTTCAGATTCATGGTGACATCATAATAATAATAATAATATATTTTGTATTGCGCCTTTCTTTAACAGAAATTCCAAAGTATATAATTAGATAGATATATATCTCTATATAGAGCAGCTGAGAAAGACCAACTGCAAAGTCACCGATCTGAATGAACCCTGCCCGCTCTGTATCACTGGTGTCGTCTCTGGTTTGTTTTTGCTGAACTACAGTAGTTCTGGCTTCATTGTTAGCTCTTAATACTCGCCTGTGAATGTATGGAAACACCCTCATTGAAATCAAAATTTCACATGACAGTTCCATTGTATTTTAGACAAAGAGGAGCAGACGCGATGCCTTTCATTGGACTAACTAAACAATTAACCACAAGCTTTCAAGACGTTATTATGCGGCCACACATCCTGTTTTTTTTTTTTTTCCAACACAGCTTTTTTTTCTTGCATTAAAATTGTAAGGATTCAAAATGGGTTATTTTTATTAAACTTCTGATGCCACCTTTGAATGTCTCATCAATCTCTCTCTCTGTCCTACTTTCACCTGAAGAAGAGACCTTTGAGGTCTTGAAAGCTTGTGATTCCCAAAATCCTAAAAGGTATTGACAATGTCGACCCAGGGGACTTTTTTGATCTGAAAAAAGAAACAAGGACCAGGGGTCACAAATGGAGATTAGATAAAGGGGCATTCAGAACAGAAAATAGGAGGCACTGTTTTACACAGAGAATTGTGAGGGTCTGGAACCAACTCCCCAGTAATGTTGTTGAAGCTGACACCCTGAGATCCTTCAAGAAGCTGCTTGATGAGATTCTGGGATCAATAAGCTACTAACAACCAAACGAGCAAGATGGGCTGAATGGCCTCCTCTCGTTTGTAAACTTTCTTACGTTCTTATTAATCATTGTTGAGTTCATCCAATAAAAGTCATCGCCTCTCCTTCTGTCATCTCTGGACAGATGCGGCTCCCGTTTCCTCGATCAACGACATTGTATTTTGAAATGGAAACGATGACGCTGGCTGGACGTTGTGTGTGTGTAACGGGGTCACTAATGCCCCTGTTATCTTTCACGTATGTCTTTTGTCACTTGTGTGTTTACATTTTTATAATTTAACACTTTGTAATTGATTTATCACTTTTTTGTAGCTTCTCCACTTCATTCACTTGTTATGCCTGATTGGGTACCGACTAATTGAATTGTTGATTGTTTTCCGCATGTGTCTGTTATGATGACCTGTTAGTGGACACTGTTGATCACGTGGATATTGAACAATGTGTTGGTGCTTCTTTTAACTGCGCTGTCAGATAAAAACGTTCTGCTTTTATATGGATCTGTTGACTCTGTTTTTCTTGGTGACGCTGTTCCCAGTATTTTAACTCTGTATCCAAATAAAAAGAACCTGATCAGTGATCTAATATTGCTGTGTGGTTTATCGCACTGAACTGGCGTAGTCGGGCTACATGTTACAAAATAACCCCCTCTGTTTGTAGCCCCGTCACAAAGACGGCCAGAGTGGGTGGCGTCATTCCAGAGCCAGGAAATAAATAAACAAAGACTTGGAGTTTTGGTGAAGCTGAGCGCGTGATCGCGCTCAGCATTTAATAATTAACAGACCAGAAAATAAAAGGTTTTAAACATTAAAACAGGACACGGCACTATACGCCAAAATAAAGAGACAAACAAAACAAACACGGTGAGTGAAACACTTATATTTACGTTCTTACTTTCTTTACTATTTAGTTTCTCCTTCTCCACACTCGTTCTCCACTCACCGAACACCCAACCCCGAGTGAAAGAAATGTGCATCTATATATACTGTTGTGCTGGGATTCAATTACTAATTAATTATTCACTTGAATCCCAGCACGTGAATTAATTCTGTGCAACCCCGTGCTCACATATTACATTTAACCAGCACGTGAAGTGATCTGTGCCATCCTCGTGCCTAAATACAAATCTACATTTTTAAATACACGGGAAACACAGACCCGTTTATATCCCGTGTACCAATGACTATACACCAACATTAACACACGCACCATACAACACAACATATAACACAAATGCACACAGGGGCGGGGCACATTGCCACACCCCCTCTGAGCGAGCAGACATCTCACAGAGAGAGATAGTTTGAATTCAGAATGTAGTGACTTCATTGTCTGCCTTCCTTCCCACAGTTTCATTGGCAGTGGTGGTGCCCCGGTCACCAGTGACGTCACCTCCTGGCAGTGATGTCACTCTCGACTGCTCTTTCTCCTATAAAGCGGGGGCTGATCTCGGGAAAGTGGTGGTTACCTGGCAACGCCGTGACTATCGGGTGGTCCACAGTTTCTATTACGGTCAGGACCAGCTGGCTCTGCAGAATGAAACCTACAGGAATCGGACCCAGCTGTTCCCAGAGCAGCTCAGTGTGGGGAACGCCTCCCTCAGACTGAAACAGGTGCGGGGGGAGGATGAGGGCTGGTACACCTGCGCTGTCACCAACCAAGTGGAGAACACCAAGGGAGACGTGCGACTCATAGTGGCAGGTCAGTGTTTATAAACCAGCCTGTCATTGACTATTATACCATGGCAGGTAATTCAAGGGAGAGGGGACATGTTAAACACACACACAGCACATGCCAGGCGAGCTCAGGTTTCTCCTCATCGTGCTGCAGCGGACCCCACCGTCCAGGCGTCCAGTGAGTTCGGGGGGACACCTGCAGGGCTGGCCTTTGTCCCCCGGAGGCCGGTCGCTTGCTAACCTCCGCTCTGGAGTTCCTGGGTGTGGAAGAGGAAGCTGGCTCGCTCGTGGGATCGGAGGACGTCCGCTGAACCTTCAGTTCTCCTGAGCTGTGTGAGGAATCGCTGCGGTGAGGGGAGAAAGGACAGGATATTCTACATGGGAGAGCAAATCAGGGGTTAAATAATTGAGTACTCTAAATATATTAAATAAAAAATACACTAGCATGTCATTTGAAGCTGTACACATTTCAAAACCAGGGAAGCGCTGATTGTTATCGACGGAGAAGAGGAACAATGATCTGTATTCCTGTAGAGAAATCGGAAGTCGGTCTGCAGGTAACAGGAACCACACAAAACGCTTTGATTCATAACTGCCACCAGGGTTGGGGTCAGTTCAGTTTTTTCAATTCCCTTTCCCTTTTCATTACCTCCCACACCTCACTGATCAAAATTGCATTTATCAGCATCCTGTTCATACAAGCTCCTCACACAGTGACAACAAATGACTTCAATCAGTCGCTGTTTTGTTAATCGATTAACATTGGCTTCAATTGAAAGCAGCTGAACCATCACGGCAATTATTATTACGTCTCTAGAATAACAACTGGGAGGTGTTTTTTTTTTTAAATAAAGGAATTGGAATTGATTAAAAAAGGAATTGATCCCAACCCTGGCTGGCCATGCAAAAACAAAAGCGTCTCTTTGCAGACGAGAGGAAACCATCCCTGACAAAGAAACAGACTCAGACAAGCTTGGCGGCTGCAGCTTCTCTTGCCTAAGCATGTTTGTCCCCCCCTATTCAGTCCTTCTGTCAGCCAGCTTTCTGTACAACATGTTCCTACAGACAGTACCACCTGTAATAGGAGACGGGGGAGCACTCACCCCGGCACTGATGCTGACACTTCATTAACTAGCATTGTAAAGATGACAGGTCTGGATCATTTGTATCATCTCTGCTTTGTTTTTGCATTGCTGACTTGCAGTAGTGCTGGTTTTAATACTAACCTGAGCGTGTGTGGAAATACCCTTATTCAAGTTTATCACTGTAAATTCCCATGGTTATTTAGCAGCTTTCCCATGATCATGCAGTGCGTTTGCCATAGTTTACTCTGGTTTGCCATGGTTTTTAAATGTGCTTTGCCACACCTTTCTGTGTTTCATAACACTTACCTCCTGCTTTACCGTGCTTTCACTGTGCTTTATTACACTTTGCTGTGCTATTACTTTTACAAGGGAATCCATGATAGTACGTTGATGTGCTCTTAACATTGTGTTCCATGCATATTAACCATGTGCTTTATTGAAGGCTCTCTGCTCCAGAATCCTCAGTGTTCATTGGCTGTGTTTCTGTTTCTGTCCAGCCCCTTTCAGCGAGCCGCAGTTAGCGATTGGCCTGCCTCGCCCCGGTGATCCTGTGACCCTGACTGTCAAGGTGGCGGGCGGTTATCCCCGGCCCACACTGCTGTGGCTGAATGCGGCAGGAAGTGACATCACAAACCAGAGCCGCACCAACCAGTCTGTGGACAGCAGGGGGCTCTACCAGATCCAGAGTGAGCTGGAGGCGGTGGTGAATGAAGCAGAGACCTTCACCTTCGAGCTGGATCACCCCGTGATGGAGCAGAGAGTGAGCCGAGCTGTCACCCTGCACCCAAGCACAGGTAAGGGCATGTGGAGAGAAATCGGGGCTGAGCACGCGGGGGTGAGGGATCATCGTTTTTATAATTCAGTCAACCCGAGTCAACCTCAATTCAGATCATCCGATTCTGTTCCCTCTCTGCTGCAGCTCTTTACTGAAGTTCAGCGGGCAGCCGATTACAGAAGACTCCTTGTCCGTTGCTACCAGACCCTGTTGAGATTAGTCATGTGTGCAGTAGTCAGGCCATGAACTGTGAAAGTGCCTGGCCTTGTTAAATAAAACATTCACAAAGAGAACGCTGATAAATGTTGAACACACTCAGATAAAGAAATGAAAGGGGAGCTTTGTTTCATTTCATTAAGATAGCAGCAGAGTTCTCTACAGTTCAGTTAATATTATATAGACACTGAATGCAGAAGTTTTAATTAATCATATATCAACTGGACAGTCTACTTCAGGCTTTGAGAAACAAATACCCCCTTGTTTTGATCTAGAGTTCTCTCCCAATGCAGTCCCCTGTCAGACACTACCCCCCCTCATGTTGATCTGGTGTCCTCTCCCAATGCAGTCCCCTGTCAGACACTACTCGAGGACAGTAGTTTCCCACTGTACACCTCCACTCTGCTCCATGTTGGTACAGTATGTCAGCGCTCGTCTCCTCTTTCTGCAGGCGTTCGTATTGAACAGAGAAGCCGGCTGCCTGTTACATTCTCACTGCTGCTTGTGTTGCTGCTGGCGCTCGGCATGTTTCTTTATGGAGCTGGAGCAGCTGTGACAGGCTGAGCGATCCCTCCCTCTGCTCAGAAACCAGCCCAGCTACCCCTGAGGATATACCTTTACACTGCAGTGACTGGATGGAGGGAGCAGGGGAACTCTGCCTGAAGGATCTTGACCTGCAACTCCTCCAGGATTTCTTTAACATGCCAGTGATGTGTGATGCTTTGCCGTTACTATGCTGCCCCCTGTCGGTGAGATGAGGCAAGCTCTAAAGCCACCAATGCAGACGAGCCCTTAAAGTTCATTTCTGTGTGGATATTCAGTGTATATAAAAGTGTCCCATTTGTCTGCGTGTGAGAGACAAGCTGGTGACGTCACATTCCCAGCAGCATAACCCTCTTACTGGGATTAGAAAAAAATACAAAGCGGCAAGATCGTGTTGGCCGGACTGTCAATCAAAACACGAAAGTGCAAATCGGAGCGACCAGATTGGCAATTGGTCACGTGATTGCTCAGCTGCCTGATGTGTCTTATTTACAAAAGCTATTTATTATTCTTATTATTATTGTTGTTGTTGTTGTTGTTATTGTTAATTTATTTTTTGAATGTCAGTTTATTAAAAATGAAATAAGATGTGCCATTGTTCATTAAAGACAACACAAGCACACGGTGGGCGTGTTTGTATTAAACGTTACTTGGTCAGCTACACTGTCTTTATTCATTTTCATTCTTGTTTTTTTTTTGTTTGGGGTCTACTTCAGTGTTACACCAGGGCCCCGTCAATCCTAATGCGCCAGGGTTGTTTGTTATTTCCGTTTTTCTATCAAATCCAAATCCATTTCCAATTTCTTTTTAAAACAAATCCCTATTCCCTTTTAATCGATTCTAAAACATCATTGAATAACATTCTGTTAAAATAGAGCTTGGTGACAAATGACCTCAATGGAAGCCACTGTTTGTCGATTTTAAATCGGCTTCAAACGATAGCAGTTGAACGATTGCAACAATGATGTCTCTAAAATATGAATTCCAGTTCCTTCGAAGGAAAAACCTCAGCGGGGACGGCTGTTGGTCATTCAAACTGATTGAAAGAATGCGCTTGTTTCATGAAGCCAGATTGTCTTCGGAAGTCTGAAACTCAGAGACACCCAACCCCTGTCTTCAGAATGATTCAAATAGTCTCAAATGTTTATTAAAAGTCATAGATTTACTTCCAGACCTCGCGTATGAGTTCCTCGCTGTATGAATTCAACACCGGACGCTTTACGGAGCAACACTGCCATCTATTGGACCGGCACAGAAACACCACTTCGCGTTTTTTATTATCACAAGGGAACGGTTTAAGAAGCAGTGAGACCCATTTTAAAGTCTCGCTCCTTCAGGTCGTTGGGTCGGCCCTGTAAGCTCTGTGATCTTTAATGCTCTGTGATGCTTCCTCTCAGTCATTTCCAGGCATCAGATGTGCTGAAGTGTAGCACTGAAACTAAACAGATGCGCATGTCATGAATGATCAGTTTGTTTGAGTATGGAACAAATTCAATTAGTTTTTAACTATTGTGTGGACTGAATTGTTATTTTTCACTCTAATTATTCTGAATGTGTTTTGTTTTATTCAGTAATTGTTGATTTATGATGCTTGAGCACCAACACCTAATACAGATTGAGCTTGCTGACGCCCGACTCTCACATTAACTATCACAGGTGTGTTCACCTGCCCTAATCTCACTGTAAGACCGAGTGTTTAACTTTAAAACACTCACTTGTCACACTTTTCAAACACGTCATTACGTTTAGAATTCTAAATGTGTTTAGGATTTAAACACCTTGTGGTGCTTACTCTGTAAACTCCTGGACGTGTTTATGATTTGTAACACACTTAAAACAATAAATTAATACGCGTTTATTATTATTATTATTATTATTATTATTATTTTTATTTATTTATTTATTTATTTCTTAGCAGGCGCCCTTATCCCTCATAACCGGGCTGGTGTTTAAAATCTAAACATTAAACTTAGCAAAAACGGTACAGATTAAACACAAAACGTTTAACAATTATTTAGAGTTCCAAATGACCAAACACCAGTGTTACACCTGATGACGTATAAACACAGCTGTTTAGAAACAGAACGCTTCTATTTTTCTATACACGGGTGCCATTTAGATATTAAGCGCGTAACGCGTTCTTTGGTTTTTACAGTATACCCTTCACAGACAATAAAAAGAGGGCTCCGACTCACATGAACAGAGAGAAAAACACACGAACGGTGCCAAGGTAAGAGAAATACAGACCAGCAAGATCGACCCGCGTACTAGTGGATCAAGTAGGTGTGCAGGTGGACAAGAGCGTGTGCGCAGAGCCGGTGAAAGATGCAAGCCAATCCACACACCTTTAAAACCCCCGGAGTGCGAGAGAGGACAACGGAGACTGGAAGAGACGCCACCAGGGCAGCAAGGAGGGAAGCTGCAATTATTCATAAACAGTCTTGCCTTGCTAGCCCTCTGCTGCTGCTGCTGCTGCTGCTGCTGTTGATGGCAGTCGAGGGAGAAGTTGATCTCGGTTACTGTTAGAAACGGGCGCTCTCGCTGGACCTTCTCAGCTCTCCATTTCCAGCACATTTTCCCGAAAAGCCTGGCACAGGTCGTGGGGCCCTTGTTGCGGGAGACGTCCGCCTTCCCTGCATTGGCGTGAGGCTCATGCCCGCTGGTGACTTTTGGGCGTAGAATTCTCTGAGCCGAGCCTTGATCCTGGACACCGCTTTAGCCTTGGCCTCGGCTCCAGCTTTAGCACACAATTCAGCCAGAGCCCGGGCCTCCGCTTCAGCCTCAGTCTCAGGCCCGGCAGTCGCAGCCTTGGCCTCTGCTGCAGCTGCAGCCTGGCACCTAGCCAGGTGCCTGGCTTTGATCCTTGCCTTAACCATGGCCTTCGCTTCAGCTTTAGCTTCAGCCTCAGTTTTGGCCTTTGGCTCAGTCTCAGCCCAGGCCTCTGGCACATCATTGGACCCAGGCGGAAGCTTAGCTCTTCTCCTAGCCCGAGCCCTAGACCCAGTCTTAGCCTCAGCCTCAGTCCCGGTCTCTGGTTCAGTCTCAGCCCAGGCCTCTGGCACATCATTGGACCCAGGCGGAAGCTTAGCTCTTCTGCTAGCCCGAACCCTAGTCCCAGTCGTGGCCTGAGCCTCAGTCCCGGTCTCTGGTTCAGTCTCAGCCCAGGCCTCTAGCACAGCATTGGACCAAGGCAGAAGCTTAACTCTTCTCCTAGCCTGAATCCCAGTCTTAGCGTGATGCTCAGCCCAGGCCTCTGGCACATCATTGGACCCAGGCGGAAGCTTAGCTCTTCTGCTAGCCCGAACCCTAGTCCCAGTCGTGGCCTGAGCCTCAGTCCCGATCTCTGGTTCAGCCTCAGCCCAGGCCTCTAGCACAGCATTGGACCAAGGCAGAAGCTTAACTCTTCTCCTAGCCTGAATCCCAGTCTTAGCGTGATGCTCAGCCCAGGCGTCTGGTTACATCATTGGACCCAGGCAGAAGATTAGCTCTTCTCCTAGCCCGAACCCTAGTCCCAGTCGTGGCCTGAGTCTCAGGCCCGATCTCTGGCTCAGCCTCAGCCCAGGCCTCTGGCACAGCATTGGACCCAGGCAGAAGCCTAGCTCTGATCCTAGCTTTATCCTCATCTTCAGCTTTAGCTTTAGCTTCAGCCCTGGCCTTGGCCTCATTCTCAGCTTCAACCCTGGCCTTAGCTTTCGTCTCTGCTTCAGTACTGGCCTTAGCAGCCCCGGCCTTAGCAGCCCCGGCCTTACCTTCAGCCTCGACCTCGGCTCTCGCCTGGGCCCTGGCCAGGGTCTGAGCCTCCCTTGCTCTGTCAAACTCGATCAGGAGCTGCGTCAGCTGGTCAGGATCTAACTGGTCAGCCTCCTCCTCCTCCTCCTCCTCCGCGCTGAACGTGAACAGATCCTCATTGTCTCGGAACATCACTATCTTCCTCTTCTCCTCTTTCTCTTTCAGTTCGGGTGTTTTTAAGCTTCCATTTCTCCGGCGTGACGGAGGGCTGTCCAGAAGCTCGTCGATATTGAGGTCGAAATCGAGACTCGCCACATCCTCCTCCTCCTCCTCTGCTGGGGTCACCTATATAAAAAAAACAAATGAAAAATAAATACACACACAATTGGGCGCTGTGCCTCCTAAAGAAATGAAATCTCTGAATAGGAAAGACTGCAGTGGTTTGACAAAATCTCCAGTGACGTTGACCAGTATTGCTATATCTGCTATATCTGCTGATGTATTGAAAAAAATAGGTTTGAACAGAAGCGATAGTTATTTATTGGATATGTACAACCCTCAATGTTATGAAACTATTAAAACATGAAGATTGACAAATACGTTTATAATATAGAAATTAAATGCGTATAGATGAGATTATCTGTACAATGTTTTTTTTATTATTATTTTAAAATAAAATACAGACTGAATTTCACGACACTGTGTTTATGTATCTGTTAATTATTTTATGTATTTATTTTTTCAGTGAGAATAGTGCAGGGAAAGAATGTTGCCCTCCCAAAAAGGAAAAATAAAAAAGCCATCGGGGTAGAAACCAGGATGTTAGATGAGGAAAAACAGCTGTGAAATGTTCTACACTGTTAAAAAAAAAAGGATATAATAGAAATAAAGAAAAGAAAAAAACATTGTTTTGTCTTTGGAGAATTTGATGGAGCCTACTCTAAATACTGCGTGCATTTTGGTAGAAAAACAGTAAAAAAAAAAAAAAAAAAAAAAAAGCAGAGAAATTTGACGGGTCTCTGTTAATTGGCCCGGCTCTTGCCCTGGCCTGGTAATCTCAGAACCTCACCTTCTTCTCCTCTTTCTCTTTCAGTTCGGGTGTTTTTAAGCTTCCATTTCTCCGGCGCGGCGGAGGGCTGTCCAGAAGCTTGTCCATAACGCAGCTCAGACCCTTTAAATCCACCTGTATAAAAAAACAACAAACAATTGGGCGCTGTGCCTCCTAAAGAAATGAAATCTCTGAATAGGAAAGACTGCAGTGGTTTGACAAAATCTCCAGTGACGTTGACCAGTATTGCTATATCTGCTGAGTTTGAAGGGTGTGGCATCAGTATAAATACATTTTGAGCATTCGCTAGCTAAAAATGTCTGAGATTCATGCCTCAGCTTCAGCCTCAGCCCTGGCCTCTACCTTCAGCCTCAGCTCTGGGCTCTACCAGCCTCAGCCCTGGCTTCTACCTTCAGCCTCGGTTCTTGCCCAGGCCTGGTAATCTCAGAACCTCACCTTCTTCTCCTCTTTCTCTTTCAGTTCGGATGTTTTAAAGCTTCTGTTTCTCCGGCGTGACGGAGGGCTGTCCAGAAGATCATCGATATTGAAGTCGAAATCCAGACTCAGCGCATCCTCCTCCTTCTCTGCTGGGGTCACCTGTAAAAAAAAAAAAAAAATTGGGCGCTGTGCCTCCTAAAGAAATGAAATCTCCGAATAGGAAAGACTGCGATCAAGCAGTGATGTCGCTCTTCACAGAATCTCCAGTGCTGTTAAGTGGTATTGCTGTTTGCTCAGAGTTCGAAGGGTGTGACATCATTATAATGATTTATTTATTTATTTATTTATTTTAATTTAGTAGTCGCCAATTGATTTGACCCCGTTTTCTCCCAATTTGACATATCCAATTATTTTTTAGGCTCAGCTCACCGCTGCCACCCCTGCGCTGACTCGGGAGCGGTGAAGACGAACACACGCTGTCCTCCGAAGCGTGTGCCGTCAGCTGACCGCTTCTTTTCACACTGCAGGCCTGCCATGCAGCCACCTCAGAGCTGCAGCGTCGGAGGACAACGCAGCTCTTGGGCAGCTTACAAGGTCGGCAGTGGAATAGCCTGGACTCGAACCGACGATGTCCAGGCTATGGCTTTTGTTTTATGCTGGTGCCACACTTTATTACAGTCGTTCTGCAGCGTGACTGTGTTTACATTACAGGAGTCTGCTTTGAGATGAGAAAGTAAAACTTACGATTTAAAAGACCATTTTGTTGTTTCACAGAAAATAAAACCCTGTCAATTAAATTAATTCTACTAGTAACACGTTTCTATGTGATTAACACACACACAAATGGCTGAACAGGGATCAATTGAATTTGTAAGGGAGAGTGGAAAAGTTGGCGGAAAACACTGAAAATCAGAAGCCCTTATTTATATGTCACCTTCTTGACCAGACCTCTCTTGGAGAAAAAAAAAGAGAGATTTAAATCTCAACGGGACATTCCTGGTTAAATAAATACAATACAATAAAATAAAAATAAATAATAAAATAATTCTCTAGCTAACAAGTCTGGGATTCACACCCTACAGCATTGCCAAAAACACTTTTCAAAATGATGTCACGTCATTCCACTAATACCACAGTGATGCAATAACAGCAAGCGATGATGTCATAGAATTCTGAAGTCATTTCATTACATTTTTTTTTTAATAACAGTGTGATACCCACACCTTAGCTGTCTTACACTGACAAATATATATATATATATATATATATATATATATATATATATATATATATATATATATATATATAGACACACACACTCGGGCAGCACTTAAGACACATTGATATAGATATAAAATATCGATCTTTATAAGCAATTTTACCATGTTTTTTTTTAAGAGATAATAAATGTACATAATTGTACAGTGACTTACTGCGCACAGACAGGTTGTCTTCATACTCTGCGCATCCATTGTGACACAAGGCCTTTTCCCATGGGCCATCTTGAAAAACAAGTTAGACGACATCAGCATGTTTTATCTCAATCCAATGAAAACGGTCTCCTTAAAAAGTCACCTCAAGACCCCCCCCCCCCCCCCCCCAAACATAATCCAGTTAAAGGAATAAAATGTACTGATGAAACTCCACAACCTGTCAGTCTAAATATTATTTAAATCTGTTTAGTTTAAAGACCTTCCTCATCGCGAAGACTTTGTTAGTTATCGTGCTTCCCGCCTTTTTTTTTGAGCGCTCCGCTCTCGTGCGTTCTAAGTGCGTGTCGCGGGACAACTTATAAAACTGGCACGTGACTCGATCGCAGTGACGTGCTTATGTATTGTATATTATATTCTAAATGCTATATATATAGGGGCCCCTAAAACATATATAGGGGTTCAAAGAGTCTCTGGCCTGCAGCCCTCCGTGTTATTGGCGACTGTGGGTCAAATTGTTTTTGTTGTCTTTCATTTTCTCAAACAAACCAATAAAAACGACATCTGTGTTGTTTGAAATAAAACACAAATAACGGTTTCTGACAACAAAAAAAAGTTACACAAACTCTACCACGTATCTCTGATATAAAATAAGCTTGTTTTCTGAAGTCAGGAATATCTGACTAAGGTTTCCCTGACTTTACTACCCAGAAAACAAATATTAACCTCTAGAAAATTAACCGGCTCTCACATTTCCATTTAAATTAGCTTATAAAAGATAAAAGACAAACTCACCTATTTTTTTAAAATCCTTTCCTCTCACTTATGTTTTTTTTTTTTTTTTGTATTATTATTATTATTATTATTATTTAGGAACTTAAATAAATATGAAATACTATATTTTCTAAAGAATATCACACAGAAAAAAAAGTGACCATCTCTGTCAGTACTCTGAAACACAATAAATCAAATCAGGTAACTTTTCAAAAAGTGTGACTTTCAAAATTCAACGTCACAAAGACTGACACTCAACGTCACAAAGAAGACACGCGGGAGTCACATGCGTCATTCTTTGTGACGTTAAATTTTAAAAGTCGTGTTTCTTTTATGCCCTGACGTTTTGGTTAAGATGTGTCTCCCGCATCCAGGCTTCGTTTCCAGGTCTGCACGTAACGGATGCTGGAATAAAAGTCGAAAAACTGCCATGTGCCTACAAATACTACAAATCGATTATTTTATTACTATTTAAGATCGTTTTTAAACAACACTGACTACCTTCCGGCACGACACTATCCATTTAAAATGTGAACTCCGAGCTGTAGGTCCAATTATTATTTGTTTATTTTCATTTTATCACATAAGCCAATATAAACATCGTCTATGTTGATTTAAATAATAATAATAATAATAATAATAATAATAATAATAATAATAATAATAATAATAATAATAATAATAATAATAATAATAATTTTGTTTCAAAATAAGTTACACAAACTCTACATCGTATCTATAAAATAAAATAAATCTTATTTTCGGTATTGGTGTTGAAAGTTAGGCCAGGCTTTTCAGCTACGGGGAAAGACAGATGTTCTGTTTTGCTGAACAGCTGCAATATTGTTTTTTTCTGTGTAAAATACACGCACACGGGGCTGGGCGGCGCTCACTCGGAATACACTGTCCTGGTTTGGAATCACTCGAAGCGTACAGTCTGAAGCGGCATTACTAACACAGCAGCGCCATCTCCTGGCACAGAGTGGCATCGCTCCGTCACTGTGCGGTTTAAATGCTGTAATAGGATTATTATAAATAACATACCATTCATTTTCCACATTGTGCACGCTCTGTGTATAACAACGTGCAAACTGTTTCTATCGGGGTCTGGGTATGTAACTTCTCAGAATAGATGTGTTGATGCATCTAACGAAACTAGGTTCCTATCTCTGACTTACAAAAAACCTGGACACCAGAGTCATTTCGTACAAAAAAATAAATTAATTAATTATATACGTTGGCATTTAATGTCCCGGGAAGTCTTACAGATTTCCCAGGACAGCTGCCTCAAAAAGAGAACAATCCAGGGCCTTTAAATTATATTGTGAGAAGTGTTGAATTTAAATCGAGGGAAGTAATGTTAAAACTTTACAATGCATTAGTAAGACCTCATCTAGAATATTGTGTTCAGTTCTGGTTACCTCGTTACAAAAAGGATATTGCTGCTCTAGAAAGAGTTTGTAAACTTTCTTATGTTCTTATGAATAACTGACACAAATCCCAGTATTGAATTCAACTTGTATTTTAATCACAGCCTTATTAAGAAACACAAACAACTCAACTCAGCCTCCACTCTTACTCCATCCCTCGTGGCGCCTGCGCAACGACGTCACGCAGCACCGTCTTCTCGATAGGATTAGCTTTTTCTTCTCTCTCTCATCACCACAATCAACAGCGGAAAACCAGATATAAAACAACCGTTAGAACCAGTGGCGTAAATTTGGTTTAAAAAATGGGGAAGGAGGGTTGGGTGCGGAGTTCCTGTAGCGGATGCATGCATAAAGAGTATTCTATGTGAAATAATGAAAGTGAGGGGGGTGTCTCCCTGTGTAAATTAGCCCTGTGGTTAGAATGGCAGTATGGAGCTGGAGAGCTTATCTATGAAGTACCAGTTGGAGTCTGCTGGTGAGTTTGGTGGGGATACCAGTGAGGAGAGTGTTGCAGTAGTCCAGTCGGGAAGTGACGAAGGCATGGATGAGGATTTCAGTGCTGGAGTGTGAAAGTGAGGGTCGGAGCCTAGAGATATTGCGGAGGTGGAATAATGCTGTCCGGGTGATGGTTTTTATGTGGGATTCAAATGAGAGGGAACTGTCCAGGGTGACACCAAGGCTTTTGACTTGTGTTGACAGAGAGACTGGGAAACCATCTATGGTGATGTTGAGGTTGTGCTGTTTGGAGAGAGTGCTGTTTTAATAAAGTGCCACACAATAAGATAGTATTTAAATAGGAATAAAGCAGCATGCCTGATGTATTCAACTTAATCTGAAATGTCAGTGTAATGTGTATCAAATACGAACAACACATTTACAACTGAACGTTCATTGGCAAGCAGTAATAGGCTACCGAATTACAGACAATCAATCTAAAATATATCGAATTATACAGACAATCAATCTAAAATAGATGAAATTATAGAGACAATCAATCTGTATTAGTGGACAAAAGGAATCAGTTAGATCAAATTATCTCTTCATAGATATTTTGTATCAACAACTAAATATATCCAGGGCAATACAATTGTTACAAAGTATCACAGTGCAAAGTATCACAGTGCAAAGTATCACATTATAAAATATCACAGTACAGAATATCATAATACAGATAAGAGCAGTTATGAAAAAAACAATAAGATCAAATTCAAGTAAGAGCAAAATAAAGAATACAGTAAATAAGAAAACAACCAAATTGGAAGATAAAAAGCCAAATTATGCAAAGAACAGTGAAGCCAAATTAGAGGACAAAATGCCAATTTAACCAAATCATAAAGTCAAATGAAGTTTACAGTTAGTCACGTGATCGGTACAGACTGAGAAAGCAGGGCAAGCAGCGATTTTGGAATACTATTTAGTAAATTGCAAAATGCTGTATTACAGTGCAGTGCTCGTTTGCAATCATGTTCACAGACTGTCTTTGTACAGTATAAGTGCAGTACCATGCTTTGGTGTTTAAGACACACTGATGTACCCGACATGAATCATTTATAATGCCCTGATGCTAATAAAGCAACTGCAATGTACGAGAACAACTCCCTGAGATGTGATACTTTTACATGTCTGATGGACCCCTGGAACCCGTTAAATCAGACAGGGCATGTTCTGTTGTTCTGTTGGATCTGTTGATGTGCTGGCATCACAGCGGCGCTTGAAAAGCAGACAGATTGCAATGATCACTGGTGCTACCCCTACCACTGTCAAGACAACCCACAAAACAATGCGATGCCTGTCCGGATAACCTGTGGAGTAGAAAAAAACAAAATGAGGATCAACATCAGGAATGCTTCTTCAACCCAACGCTTCTGTACAGGGATTGAGAAAAGCAGGAAGTCGATGTGTCTATAAAGAGATGCTGGGGGACAGGTGGGGTTAAGTGCCCTGTAATTACTATAATCCAGTCCCCCTTCTGTTGTGTGGGATAGCTTCATTTTAAAAAGCCCACAAGCGAAAAACAGACATCAAAAACTTTTACAGCAAGTCACGTCTCCATTACAAATGGAGTTAGTGGCTCAGGTTTGAAGTGATGAGCCAGTCATGTCATATTCTTACCCTTCTTTGTTAAGGTGATCGTCTTCTTGAGGGTTTGTTTCAGTCGGCTGTGGGTAAGAACACAGGTATAATTAGCACCCCTGGACACTAGAATGTGACTTGTGATTTCCACCAGCCCATCCCTGGCCAGGGATTGGCTAGTCCTGCTGCTCTCTGTGATGTCACATCCTGTCTCATTCAGCCACTTCACTGAAGCGCTGGGGTATCCTGTGGAGATGCAGCTCAGGAGAGCCTTGTCTGGACTGTCCGGACGGTCAGTAATGACCAGCTGAGGCTCGCTGAATTCAGCTGGGAACAGAAACGAAAACAGCATTTTAAAATCATGTTTTCCAAATCAACGGAAATGAGCCAGTGGCTAAATCAATTACTGTACACAGTGGAGTGCGTCCGACGTCATGTTTACATGGAACCAGTGTTGTAATTGTATGCGGTCCCTGACAAATACATAGAAATAAATACAATTAAATAAATAAATAAATAAATAAATAAATAACCTCAGCACTCCAAAATGACTTTGCTGTAAATGTCACAGCCTCTATTTTACAAAACAGTGTCAGGGCAGTGTGCTTGTGAATAGAGAACTGGAGTGTAGCAGCTCTCTCAGTAAGACGACACTAACCTGCCACTATGAGCCGCACGTCTCCCCTGGTGCTCTCCACTTGGTTGGTAACAGCGCAGGTGTACCAGCCCTCATCCTCCCCCCGCACCTGTTTCAGTCTGAGGGAGGCGTTCCCCACACTGAGCTGCTCTGGGAACAGCTGGGTCCGACTCCTGTAGGTTTCATTCTGCAGAGCCAGCTGGTCTCGACCGTAATAGAAACTGTGGACGACATGATCGGCAGGAGGGCGTCGCCAGACAACCACCACTCTGGTGAGATCAGCCCCCGCTTTATAGGAGAAAGAGCAGTCGAGAGTGACATCACTGCCGGGAGGTGACGTCACTGGAGACCGGGGCACTGTAACTGCAACGCAGACTGGAACAAAAAACAGCAGCAGCCATTGATGTAAATGTGTACCTGAACAGGTTCTTGAGAAAAAATCACAACAGAAGATCATGGTATAGCTGAATTACAAATTAATAATAATAATAATAATAATGGTATAGGTATAGTCACAGCCAATCATTTCCCACCTTAACCTGCACTCTGTAGTTATTATTATTATTTATTTCTTAGCAGACGCCCTTATCCAGGGCGACTTACAATTGTTACAAGATATCACATTATACTTTATTTCACATTATACAGATATCACATTATTTTTACATAAAGTTACCCATTTATACAGTTGGGTTTTTACTGGAGCACTCTAGGTAAAGTACCTTGCTCAAGGGTACAACAGCAGTGTCCCCCACTGGGGATTGAACCCACAACACTCCGGTCAAGAGTCCAGAGCCCTAACCACTACTCCACACTGCTGCCCTAGTTCTGGGGCAAACTTGTCAGAAATAAAAATAAAATGTAACCTTTTTAAAAGAAATTCAGTAACTTACCATGCAGCCAAACTTGTATGACTAGCAGCTGTTTAATAGCTTGGAGACAAAGCAAGCCCTTGTGAATCCAGCGCAGCTGCAGGGTGATCATTGTGTTTAGTGAAACATGCGGGCTGTCCTTCCTCTGCTGGGGTTCAGAGAAGCAGCGGTTTCATAGCTTGGAAACAAAGCAAATCCTTCTGAGTCCAGCGCACCTGCAATGTGATCATTGGGGTTCAGAGATGCATTTAAAATGACTTTTTACACTCAAACAAAAACGCCCGATAAAAAACGGTGCCAATAAAACGTCTCTCATCCATCTGTCCCTCGTCTGTGCTTTACACACACACACACATATATAATAACGACAACCTGTCGCACAAAACCGATATCACGTTAAAAAACTACAACGATTTTGTTCATTAGGGCAAATTGCATATATATATAAAAAGGACACTCTCACAAATTTAATACCGTTGAAAAATAAAGTTAATTTTGGCTACAAGGCTACTGAACAATGAAAAAAGATTACTTGCTTCCTCTTCCTCTCCTTCCCCCTCTCCCGTCCAACTTAAAACATGTTCGCCGTGGTAGGAGACTCTGCGCTGTTACTACGCTTACTCACTAGTAGCACTACTTCAAAAACGATGTCTGATGAATATGTTTGCAATCGAACAATAGTGACCAAAGCATCAGATGCATTGCTCCTAGCGGTGACTATTCGCAGACTCGCAATATTCGTGGTAAGGAAGAGTACACGACTGTGTTATCTTTACTTGCAACAATTTATGTGTTTTTTTCACTATGACTAATTCTTTGAATAACTCCTTTGTCGAGTGATTGCATTAGCCTAGGCATGCACGCCGCTAATTATTAGGCTAATGAAAACAAACGCACGGTATTATTAAAAACAAACAAACAAACAAATAAACAAATAAATAAATAAATAAATAAATCCCTGACTCCTGGGACTGGGAAGTGTCTGGAATTGGATTCCCTGCTCCAGTCCTATTGCGTGTGTTCATATCATAGCGAGTGCCCATCAACAAGCTGTCTGGCAGCGGATTCACATGAACAGACGACTGCACTAAATATTAACATGTTAGCATTTTGCTAAAAGTCATTTTTGACTGCATGATATAAATGTCACCTTTCTACTTTCATCAAATTAGCTTTTGGAAATATTCACTTCAAAACAATGTGCTTATTCTGGTTGGATTCGATACCGTACAAGACACACATAGCATTTTAAATGTGCCGCTCAGTGTTAAACGATAACATTCGAGTTAAATAACTAAAAAAACACACGCATTCAATGTGTTATACAGTTCCGCATGCTATTTATTATTTTTCACCTGCGAGTCTAAAGCTAGAGACATTGTTAAAACGGAACTTACCGTGCTGGCTGAGAGAGGGAAAGAAAGCAAGTATGGGTTTAGTCCAGTGAAGAGGCAGCGTTCTCTTTGTTGATTGGTTTTTAAAATGTAACGACATACGAATCCAATTGGCTGGCTTGTAGAGACCACACACATTTTGTGGTGAAACCAAGTTCAATCACGACATGAAGATCTATCCACACTTTTCTATATATATAGAGAGAGAGAGAGAGAGCTGTGCAGGACATCAGAGTTTGGAATGCAATCAGATCAACTACCTTATATTGTGGTACTGCAATTCATTTGCTGCGTTGGCGTCACAGAAAAACAGCGACTATGATTAATTTATAAAGTGTCGTTGCTTTCTGACTAATAGAGGTCTATATATCGACACACACAATTCAATAGTAGCACGTTGATCTAAAAACATATACAATTTTCACTGACTGGCACAGCACTTAAACACGTCTCTTACAATTAAATGAACTTCCTCTGCAACCTCGCCCGTGCCTCTCACTCCAGTGCTAGACAGCACAGTCTCTGGGGGCTGGGGGTCTAGGGGCTTGATAACAGGAGGTTTCTAGTTCGGGGCCGTATCTTTAATTAAACGAGTTATTTTTGGTAATGAAATGTATACACAAAACTGTTCAGAATCGCTTGCTCTATGAATTAGCATTGTAACTGCAAAGATCGCATAGTTATTCAGGGAGAATAAGAAGCGGACTTTTTTTTTTTTAAAGCACAGTGGCAGCTGCAGGATCTACTCTTAGGTAGGCTGACAGACTACTCATATCAATATATAAATGATGTTTAATATGATATTCGTTTGGTTATTTGTATGTTTTAAAGTGTTTCTAGTATAAACCTACCGCCTTAATGTGTTGACAAGTCAATGGGAAAATTCAAAGTCGCGAAATAAATACGCAGTTTGTAAAACATATGAACAAATTCGTTTTATTAAAGCTGCCATGAATATAATTTCTGCAGAATGTAAACATATAACATGCGTCAGTTCCGTTCTACCTTTTCTTTTAATTATATTAAGTTGTATTTATAGGGCTGTGTTTACAAATAAATCGTCTGTGATTCAGTAGTATCTACATACAGAATTCAAGTGAATGGGTATACTGTACTGATACGGCGTGGTTCTGTTATTTCTTGCCATGGCGTCTTTCTGTGTATTGTCTTTGTAACCACGGACACTGGCAGCATAAAGAACATTATGTCTTTCTACTTTAATAATTGCATTGACATTGATGTCCATTTCTGTTTTATTTCTGTGGTGATTTCTGCATGAACGAGTGATGACGTGTGTGTACAGAAACAGATGGCTCGCGCAGGCAAGACGTCAGTTTGAGACAACAAGGCAATTCCATCTTTGGAGTAACAGGGGCAGTTTGCATAGCAGCTAGAGGAATATAGAATGGTAATATACCTCTTCATGGTGACCCCTCCTCCTCCTCCTCTTTTTTTTTTGAGGTAGATATACCATTAAGGTACGGTAGCTTAGGAAACAAATGCGAGGAAAAAAACCCCTGTCAACATAGGTAAATGATCTCGGGATATTGAGTAATAAATTATCTCGTGATCGACATAACGGTTTGAAATCCCGAGATCCTGACAAAATGTGATTTAATTTCTATTTCTGTTTTTCTTTCCTCGAGGAGTCACTGTAAACATATGCACTGTACCGAGTAATAAGCGACGCGCTGCTGTAATCGGATTGCTTTAACGCGTTCTCTTTTAGAGTTTAAACAGTTAGGTTTATAAAACTCATTTTAAATAGGAGTATGCAATAGATATACAATATATTGACGCGAAAATGTAACTCCGTGTTTTCCTTATTTTACATCCCTGAGCACTGAAACACGTGTTACTGAAACACTGTGCGTGTTTTTCTGGTGCTCTACACCCACATAAAAAAGGGTTCTTAAATGGTTCTTTTGATGTTGTCAAGGTTCTTCAAAGAACCTTCTGTGTGTGAAGAACCTTATACCTTATCAAATGGTTCTTTAGCAGGCTAAAATGGAGAAAAGGGTTCTTGATAATTTTGCAAAAAATCCTTCCACAAACAACTTGCATGTTCTTTTTTTTAATTGTGTTATTTTTCATGATTTATTTTTCAATCTCTTTTTTTCACGTTTATTTACATTGTAGGTGTGCTGTGTGTCCTCTGCACTGTAAAACCAAAGAAAGTGTGACGCGTTTATAAGCTAAATGGCGTGTGTTTATTGATGCAGAGAGGTGATCTATCCCTAAACAGTAGTGTTATAAGTGATAATGTAAACACTGGTGTTTAGACCTTTGTAACATTGTTAAACACTTTTTCCACACACCCTGAATATCACTGTTCGATTCGTTTACCTAAATTAGCATTACATCAATCCAATATTACTGATAATCAACGTATGTGAAAACAGAACATCTCAACAGTTCAACTTTAAATATAAATGGATTATTTTAAAAACCACCCATTTTAGCAGTGAAAGACACACACTAACACACACACACACCGAGAGATGAAACTGTTAAATAAAACAAAGTAAACAAAATTGTCATACAAACATGGATCTCTTAAATAATATTTAACTAAATACCAACTAAACACTGGCGTCGATGAGCGCCATTTGAACAGCGGCTGGTCAGGCTCTGCTCGGCTCGCGCTCAGCTGTTTGAAGTTGCCAACGGTTATTTTTTTTCCTGAGGTAAAGCATCTCTGGTCTGTCTGAGGTAAGTCATTCATCTTCTTAAGATAATGTTCAATACATTTTATTATATGTAATATACTTTTATATGTAAAAATAAGGTATAAAAAGTCTAATTTAAGGTGCTATTTATTTATTTTTTGGCAGAGTTGAGCTTGTTTTGGTTGTTACCAGAAATACAATAGGCCTCGAGGGTAAGTTATTTACGCAACTTGTTTCCTTTGTTGAAGGAGATTTGTCCTGTTTTTTTTTTATCCGCATCGCTGTGCCTCTAACAGATTATTGTATTTTCATACGTGTTGTGTTACTGCGTGAAAAATAAAAACCTAGAGTTAATGCTATAACATAATGCGCCCCCCCCCCTCCCCGTTTTCATTTTATTATTCAATTAAAATGTAAGTTATTTATCTTTAAGTACATGCAGTTACACACCAATTCAAGTTTAATGTTCAACGCGAACCAAGCTATAGCGTTATACGGACTGGACTGTTTTCACAGCTTCAGCCCTGACAGCCTCAACTAAGGCATTGTGGGCGTGGCCTATTTCCTGTCAGACTGCATTTTAACATTCCATTTCATAATCAATCGCTGGTTTATACTGAGCAATGGATTTTCACTGTTGTTACGAACTTAACTTACCAACAGCGATATTGTAGTTCACTGTATCGTTTGCCCAGCGTGAACAATTGATTCATACTTGGTAGTCTTAAAAGCTTTAAAATAATAGGCATGACTTGTAATAAGCTATTTTTTTAAAACTATTTATTTTTTTGATTATTATTATGTCTTGAACTGTGGTGATCATTGTATTTTTTTGTATGTGTACAGGAGTCATCTAGGAGTTTATGTTTTCCCCAATGTGTTTGCATTGTGGGTTTTCTCCAGGTACTCCGGTTTCCTCCCACAGTCCAAAGACCTGCTGTTTAAATTGCTGTGTGTGTGTGTGTGTGTGTGTGTGGTGCCCTGCGATGGCGTCCTGTCAGGGTGTAGTCCTGCCTTGCATTGCCCTGTGTCTGCCGGGTTAGGCGCCGGCTCACTGTGACCCTCTAAAGGAATAAGCTGTTATGATAATGGATGGATGGATGGGAGTCATCTAAACAGTTTAATTCTTTTATTGTTGTGATTTTTTTACTTTATTTTATTCACAGGCCAAAGCATAGATATGAATGCTCCACTGCCTCCATTAAGCGAGTATAGGCGGCTGTGTGGTCCAGTGGTTAAAGAAAAGGGCTTGTAACCAGAAGGTCCCCGGTTCAAATCCCACCTCAGCCACTGACTCATTGTGTGACCCTGAGCAAGTCACTTAACCTCCTTGTGCTCCATCTTTCGGGTGAGACATAATTGTAAGTTACTCTGCAGCTGATGCATAGTTCACACACCCTAGTCTCTGTAAGACACCTTGAATAAAGGTGTCTGCTAAATAAACAAATAATAATAAATAATAATAAATGTAAAAATACATCTGAAGGAAAATGAATCTGTCATGGTATGGTCAGAATTGATTGAGGAAAGTGCACACTACTACCTGGGCCTATTTCCACACATTGGCCAAAGTGCAGAATACCGCAGCATGGGACACAAATTTTACCAGACCTATCCCACAATCAAGCAGGAAGGAAATGAACCCTGGGTATGTCTCTGAACATTTGGCCTGAGTTATTTTGATATAGAGGAATTTTGCAATTTAAATGATTTTTAGTGCATTTTTAAAGTTACTCACACTATTGTTTGTTATATTATTAATATTTTCTGTGTACCTGCAGTCATTCTCTCTGGCATACTCACAGACACTCCAGCCCCCTGCTCTTCTCTCACAGTGTTTTAATGTATTTCACAGTCTGTCTTCTGCAAATCCTACAGTGCTCGCATTTGAGATGGAGTGAGAAAAGACTTCTGGAGGTGAAACAGCACTAAAAAAACAGTTTCACTGTTGCAATGCATCACTGCTCAAATAGTGATAAACAGTGATGTCTATGAGAGAAATGTGTCTGAGCTATCCAAGGAATGGGCAAAACCACAGCCCAATGAAAATCATATAAAAATGCTTTTAAAAGAGACACACGAAGGATGTCGAATGTGGTTGTCCACAGTCCCGGTGGAGACATGAAAACAGTCATGGACAAGTGTCCTTGTTCTGAACAGAGAAAGTATGTAAGTATTGCACACAAATAAGAAAACCTATTGCAGCAATGGGTGGTTAAAAGCAGTGTGATAAACTGACATAGAAACAATAGCTTGAGTTATCCATCTTCATTTTGTGCATACTTCTTTCAGGTGATATATGACTTCATTTTAAGAACTGGAAAGAAGGAACTGAATGAATTCTCAAAAAAAAAAATCATACAGCTGCTTACTGCTGTTATGGAGTTGATGAGGGAAGACTCAATTAATATGCAGGTAATCAATAATTTAACCTTTGGCAACTTATTTATTTGGCAACTTATTTATTTGTCATCTTGGATAAAGGTGTCTGCAATAATAATATATAACCATGATCAGCCTTGGAGGCTTTGTTTTTAAAGAGTTTAAATATTTTATATCCTGTTTATATTATGCAATTGCTGACTGAGAAGAAGTTGTTATAAGGCATTGATGCAGACAAGATGGCTTCCCAATTAATAGCACTAGCCCTGAAGACTCAATTAAAGCAGATGTGTGTAAAAAAATAAACAAACTGCTGCTTGAATGACCTAGAGAAGAAAGGTAACAAGCTTTGGTTTGAGTTTTGATTCAGTTCTGGAAAACATTGAGGCTGACATTACATTTTCTTTTTTTGGATTTTAATATTGATAGCTATCAAAATAATTATTCAGGTAAATAGATATATTGTGTGTGTATGTGTGTGTATAATATATATATATATATATATATATATATATATATATATATATATATATATATATATATTATACAGGTATTTTTTAAAGCAGCTGACACCTGGATCTTTTTGGAATGCGATTTCTCTGGAGACTGGTACTGATGTCAAGTAACAACCTATCGGTTATTATGTTTTTTTGGGGTTTTTTTTTCTAGGTTTGGAGTTGACTGCAGCAATATTACTTCTACCATCCCTGTTAAAAGAAGATTTGTCAACTTTATTTGTGATAGATCAGGTTCATTTTGATTGATCGGTTATTTCCATCTTTTACTGCTTGTAGGCTGAATGTAAGAGAATGTAAAAGAAACATTGCAGCTAACAGATATATTTACATTTTGTATACCTTTTGCATGTACTATATATTACTACTTGATCAAAACAAAAGTTTGTAAATGTTTCAGAATATTTTTTCTGATATTATGAAAACATAAGTGGCCTTTCCTTCCACCCCATGTGCATTTGTAATAGCTCTTATGTATATTCAGCCAGTGCAATTATCCTATCAGAAACATTTTGAATGACCTCCAAGTCCATAATGTTTTTTTGTTGTTGTTTTGTACTGTATTTTATTTTATTTTTTTTGACATGTATGGGTTTCTGAATTTAAAATATATATATTTCAGGTCCCAGCCCTCCCAACCTCTGTGATTTGTTTTACATGACTATACAGAGGGAACTCCTATGTCATATGAGAGAGTGACCGTCGTAATGGATGGCCAGTCCATGCTAACTGATGATTTGAATCTGGATGCGTCTCTTGCTTTGGGGGCTGTCTGTTTTTTCTTTATATTATATATTTGGTATTGAATATCCAAAGCAGACGAGGAAGACAATGAGCTTTTTGGAGGCATTTGTCTTCAAACTTAATACTTCAAAGACAGTGCCAATTTGTCTTAAAATACTATATAATGCTGTTTCGGCCTGTGTTTAGAAAATAAACACATAAAGTGATCATGAAGGTTCTGTTCTGAAAGTGCTGCAGAAATGTTTAGTGTTTTAAGTTTGTTTCTACTGGAATTTACTGGAGAAAATGTGAAGGAAGTCTCTAACCCTTTCATTTTAATTAATTAATTTACTTAATTTCAATTTAATTATGTACATATTTTATGTTTGTATTTAATAAATGGAGCTGCTTTTCTCCAATTAGAGAAAAAATAAGTTTTGCTGCATTTTTTCAATTTTAATTCACCTTACACAGAAGTAGTTAGTAATTTGTGTGTTCTATTTATTATTACTTTAACTAATAATGAAGATATTTCTATAGCTTACTTACAGAGGAGAATTGTAAAAGGGAATGGTCTATCTACATAGTTAAATGTTACAGTAACAAAAATACACTACATTAACCTTTAATTTCACACAATGATTTTGTAGTAGGAGCAATATAATAAAAATCAAGATGGGAGGGTCTGTATTGCAGACAAAATATGCATGGGTAAGGAAATGGTTTGAAAGAATCTTGGGGGGGGGGGGAGTAAACCTAAAAAGCCATTTAAAAAGGTTCTTTGAAGAACCAATAAAGGTTCCCTACTACAGCGATGCAAGAACCTTTAATGGTTCTAGATAGAACCTTTTTTTCTTTAAAGAACCATTTTGAAAAGGTTCTCCTTTTCAAAATGGTTCTTTGAAGAACCAAAAAAGGTTCCCCTATGACATCGGTGCAAAGAACCTTTAATGGTTCTAGATAGAACCTTTTTTTCTAAGTGTGTAAACGTATAAACACCGTCCTATCAGCGTCCTCAAATAAACATTACATGAAATACACATTCTTCGTTGAGTAAAGTCTTTTACTGACAAGGACAGTGGTATCACGAAAACAAAGAACAGCTGCCAGCTGCAGCAGACCGGGTGATGTACGGCGGTTCAGTTTTTCAGCAGATTCTGTCTGTTCTGTCGCATCGCTGCAGGATGCCACTGCCCGGGAACATACGGTCTGCACTCTGACTCGTTTCAACGTTTATCCGGAGCTTCAAACCATGAATCATTCCTGTTCTTACCTGGGGAAGGGACCCGCGGTCGCAGCTGCACGCTCGAGTCTGCCTGGATCTCATCAGAGGAGAGGACCAGGGCCGAGGGGTGTGGCTTGTATATTTATTTATTCATTCATTCATTAGGAGCGCATGGCATCTATACATTTAGATGATTAGAGCCCTCATTAGTCTCTTTTTTTCATATCGTCTTAATTTATCATCTATAAAATTCCTGCTTTTCTTTTTCGTCTCCCTTCCTCTTTTCCTTCCTTCCCCCCCAATCCGTGCTTAATTTGAGCCGGATCTTGTCGGAACAGGATCCGGCACCTCTCAGATTTGGATTTTCGTTCCGGCACCTAATTTGCCCAGATCCGGTACCTCTCGCGGCATGATTTATTATTTTTTCCTGCTTTATGTACCTACAACATTGTCAAAACAGTAATTAGCGCATATAATGCATGACGTAAAAAAATGAAAAACTATAATAAAATAAACACTTCAAAAGAATATATATATATATATATATATATATATATATATATATATATATATATATATATATATATATATATACACACACACACAAAATTGTGAAAACGAAGTCATTATTTACAAAAATAACATAAAATGCTTTTTTCGCATTACCTGCATAGCACGACTTAAAAAAATGAAAAACTATAATAAAATAAACACTTCAAAACAAAATATCGTGTAAGCAGCTGTAAACTGGTTATAAGGAGGCCTACATACACAATTGTAAAATCGAAATAAAATGAAATGAAGGTACTTGCATTACTGGCGCATTTGTTGATTCGTTGATTTCTTTTTACAAAATTTGTCGGGACATTGCTAATGCCTAAGACACAAATATAGATATGGTTTACTGCAAAGTTGGCTAAATATTCTGTATTATATTTCTTAGCAGACGCCCTTATCCAGGGCGACTTACAATTGTTACAAGATATCGCATTATTTTTTAAATACAATTACCCATTTATACAGTTGGGTTTTTACTGGAGCAATCTAGCTAAAGTACCTTGCTCAAGGATACAGCAGCAGTGCCCCCCACCTGGCATTGAACCCACGACCCTCCAGAAAGAAGTCCAGAGCCCTAACCACTACTCCACACTGTTGCCCTGTGTAGGTACTTACACATTTAATTAATAAGTTTAGCGTGTGAGTTATACAGCTTGACAACAACAACACCACAAAATAGACTCCAGTCCGCTTATTTAAAAACCCATCTCTAGCGAGCTATACTGCAAGAACAAACCACACACTGATAAAAATACTAGATGGACATTATTAGGTACAAGCCCGAGCTCTGGCCTCGTTTATAAATACTTGAGGTGTTGCTGCTTCGCTTAAAAGCTGTTAAAAAGAACATCTATAATTAATCCTTTAGAGAAAACTAGTGCTAGTGATCAGAAAGCATAGGTTTATTTTTAATTATAGAAAATGCAGTAGGCAGCTATACTTAATGATAAAAAAAAACAAACTAGCAGCAAGCAAGCTCGCTCTTCTCTTCAGGTCAGGAGGGACCACATCCTTTTCTGTTCCCCAGCAAGGCTGGTCATGGGCATCCAGTATCGTGCATCACAGGTAAGGTGATCTCTCTCTCTGGTTGGTACCTGTAATGCACTGCACCTCCCTCGGTCAGCTCCCTACACTGCAGGCATACCATGCCTCCCATGGGCTCTCCAGTTTAATGGCTGTTTACACTTGAGGCAGGTTGCTGGTATTATTCTCTCAAACCAAACCTCGTGGAGTCCCCTGCAGGACACTTATGGAAAGTCCCGTACTTACCCGTCTCTGTCTGCTCACATAAACACACTACTCTGGGGACACCATGTGCCATTTTAACGTCTCTAATATAAGATGGGCTTGCTTCCATGTCTTTTACTTTCCACTCCTCTGTGCTGTAGTCAGTCAGTGTGTATTTGCAACAGCAGATTAGACAAGGAGCCTCCCTGAACACCAGTGTTTATTTGATGTGTTCTGCACCCCGTGCCAGGCTCAAGGGTTTTAATCAGCTTCGTGACAGAAGGTAAGTGTTAACAGGTCTTCACAAATTAGCAATTGCAACTAATAGCAATCAGACAGACGGCATCAGAATCTAAAGATTTAAGTTGTATATCAATTATCCCGATATACAGGGAGAACAGTTAGCTGCCGTTTAGTTAGTAATAGCAACTCAAGGCGGTTTAGCCAATGACAACATACATTTTGCTAGAATAGATTAGCTTAATGCAGTACAAGTTCGTATTATTAAATGTAACCACGTCGTTTTTCTTCTTTATTTTCCTTTTGACACAGCTTAAGCCCTTATCACAAAAAGATTTACGTTTTCAGTCTGTTTCGAAAGCTCGTCAGCTGCATCCCGTAACTGACACGATTAACGTTTTTTTAAAATGTGTTTTTCCTCTGCGGATAGTGCGGCTGCTGTGAGAGCGAGAGAAAGATCATTATATCCAGCACTGAATGTAATTCCCCCTGGGATGACAACTGAACATACACTCCCAGGGATACAAAACAAGAGAGCGAGGGAAATCACCCGAAGCCCAATCAAAACGCACCGTGAATACATGTGTCTATTAGAAGGGGAATACCAAGCTCTATTGAAAGAAATAAAGAATAATGGGTCGTTAAAGAATGATATCACCACAGTCTGAGTACAAACAGTCTCATCTAGAGTTTATTTGGTGGATCAGAGGAATGAACCAGGAGTGCACACGCTGTCCTCCCCGAAACTGGTATACAAAACTGCCTTTTAAAGTACTAATATTAAACTGATTAATCGTTGTATTGAGCGAATCGTTCTGGTCTAATCCATACAATATGACTCACTTAGTTACTGCAGACATGATTGCCATACTGTGCCATCTATGGTCGGAATGGATAAGTGATGTCAGACCTGACAGTAATACTATCCTCACTCTGTGGCTTCTATTATGGCAATTGAATCAGGGGTGGCTAAAGAGAGACCGGATATAATACGGGATATCAGACATTGGAATAAGGGGAAATGAAAGCGCACATTTAATGGCAAAAAAATGCAACACAACAGGACTGAGTGGAACGGTAGTTATAAGCGAAGCGCGAGAACTGCCAGAGACTCTCTATACAGCGAGCATGACCGTGGAGATTGTGAGATTGACGACAGAGGGATATTATTTTAGTAACTGTACAATATATATATATATATATATATATATATATATATATATATATATATATATATATATATATATATATATATTCCACAGAGAAGAAAGATGATGAGACCTGAATGATCGACAAGTATTTTATATTTAGACTTTTCAAAACATCATTACCACGGCGCATACGTCACAGCAATGAGATTCGAGCTGCCAGCGTTTCTTTAAAGAAGACCGCAACCAGCTGCGACCGTCGGTCCCTTCACCAGGTAAGAACAATTCTGATTCATTGTATTTATTTCTGGATAAATGCTGAAATGAGTAATATTATTATTATTATTATTATTAGTATTATTATTATTATTATTATTATTATTATTAGTATTATTATTATTATTATTATTATTTATTTCTTAGCAGACGCCCTTATCCAGGGCGACTTACAATCGTAAGCAAATACATTTCAAGTGTTACAGTACAAGTAATAATACAATAAGAGCTAGATAAATACAATGACTTTGGTTCAAGCAAGTACAAGACCGTATGTTCCCGAGGCAGCGGCAGCCTGCATTGATGCGGCAGAACTTTGACAAATTCAAGAACCGGATGCTACTGTCTGATTCAATTAACAGCGCTCTGTTGAGATGACGTCTCTGTGTGTGGCGGTACTAATCTGCAACAATCGGTCAAATACAGACAGCTGCTGCTAACGAACGTTAAATTGTACTACCGTGGCAGTTACATTAAAATATAAAATAAAAAAGCAAAATAGAAAACGCACCATACCCTGACTGCAATTTTTTTTTTTTTTTTTTGTATTTTACATTGAACCGTCCTTCGGATGAAACGTAAAACAGAGGTCCTCTGCAGCAGTTTAAGATAAAAGCCTCTGCTAAATGACTAAGTAATAATAATAACGGACCGATACATCGTCTGAATATATATCTATCTATCTATGTTGTTGAAGCTGACACCCTGGGATCCTTCAAGAAGCTGCTTGATGAGATTCTGGGATCAATAAGCTACTACAATCAAACGAGCAAGATGGGCTGAATGGCCTCCTCTCGTTTGTAAACTTTCTATGTTCTTATGTCCTGTATTTTGTCACACGTGTTTTGACTTGCAGCTGTATTTTCAGTGAGACCACCGCCCTTGTCAGTAAAGTGACGCGTATGTTCTGAATAGAATTTGAATGTATATAAAGACTCTCACCAATCACTGCAGCACATCACTCTCCCTGGCTCCCTGGCAACCGCAGGAGCTGCACCATTCTTCACCAGGGGGTGATCCGACTGGACTGCCAGAACTCATGAACCTTCCCCACAGACACAGACACAGAGACACCTCCCCAGCATGGTCCTATCCCAGACAATACATGCACATCTTCAATAACAAACAGACAAACCACAAATTATTATTATTATTATTGTATTTCCCCAGCACTTCTGTGCTGTTATGAAGAGGATGCTCAGCTCTTCTGTGCTGTTATGAAGAGGATGCTCAGCTCTTCTGTGGTGTTATGATGAGGACGCTCAGCTCTTCTGTGCTGTTATGATGAGGACGCTCAGCTCCTGTCTGTTTGCTCTGCCTCTGCTTCTAACCTGTAAGAGATTTATTATTTTATACAGCTTTATTCTGACCTACAGTAAACAGCATGGCCTTAGAGCAGGGGTTCAAAACTGTGGTCCCGGGGACCCCCTGTGTCTGCTGGTTTCCATTCCAACCAAGCTCTCAATTACTTTCATTTTCCTTTAGGTTTTTGTTTTGTTTATTTAGCGTGCTCAATTTTTCCCCCTGATTTCCTCCCCCGAAGAGTGGCTTAAAATACCTCCTCCTGTCCAACCTGAATGAAATGAACGCACACACACTGACACACGCACACACACTGACACACACACTGACACACACACACTGACACGCACGCACGCACGCACGCACGCACGCACACTGACACACACTGACACACACTGACGCGCACACACGCACACTGACGCACACGCACACTGACGCACACGCACACTGACGCACACTGACACACATGCACGCACACACACTGACACACACACACACTGACACGCGCGCACGCACGCACACACACTGACACACACTGACGCGCACACACGCACACTGACGCACACGCACACTGACGCACACACACACTGACGCACACTGACACACATGCACGCACACACACTGACACACACACACACTGACACGCGCGCACGCACGCACACACACTGACACACACTGGCACACTGACACGCACACTGACGCACACACATGCACACTGACGCACACACACGCACACTGGCGCACATACACACACTGACGCACACACACACTGACACACATGCACGCACACACACTGACACACACACTGACACATGCACGCACACACACTGACACACACACTGACACTGACACACACTGACACTGACACACACACACACTGACACACACACACACACTGACACACACTCACGCGCACACACACACTGGCACGCACGCACACACACACACACTTCGCATTGTACGTATGAGCAGACATCTCGCCGAGATAGTTTGAATTCAGAATGTAGTGACTTCATGGTCTGCCTTCCTTCCCACAGTTTCATTGGCAGTGGTGGTGCCCCGGTCTCCAGTGACGTCACCGCCCGGCAGTGATGTCACTCTCGACTGCTCTTTCTCCTATAAAGCGGGGGCTGATCTCACCAGAGTGGTGGTTACCTGGCTTCGCCGTGACTATCGGGTGGTCCACAGTTTCTATTACGGTCGAGACCAGCTGGCTCTGCAGAATGAAACCTACAGGAATCGGACCCAGCTGTTCCCAGAGCAGTTCAGTGTGGGGAACACCTCCCTCAGACTGAAACAGGTGCGGGGGGAGGATGAGGGCTGGTACACCTGCGCTGTCACCAACCAAGTGGAGAGCACCAGGGGAGACGTGCGACTCATAGTGGCAGGTCCGTGTTTATAAACCATCCTGTCATTGACTATTACACCATGGCAGGTAATTCAAGGGAGAGGGGACATGTTAAACACACACACAGCACATGTCAGGTGAGCTCAGGTTTCTCCTCATCGCGCTGCAGCGGACCCCACCGTCCAGGCGTCCAGTGAGCTCGGACGGACACCTGCAGGGCTGGCCTTTGTCCCCCGGAGGCCGGTCGCTCGCTGACCTCCGCTCTCGAGTTCCTGGGTGTGGAAGAGGAAGCTGGCTCGGTCGTGGGATCGGAGGACGCCCGCTGAACCTTCAGTTCTCCTGAGCTGTGTGGGGAATCGCTGCAGTGAGGGGAGACAGGACATTCTACATAGGGGAGCAAATCAGGGGTTAAATAATTGAGTACTCTAAATTTATGAAATAAAAAATACACTAGCATGTCATTTGAAGCTGTACACATTTCAAAACAAGGGAGGCGCTGATTGTTATCGACGGAGAAGAGGAGCGATGATCTGTATTCCTGTAGAGATGTGTTCAGGTTTACAGCGCCGGCGAAAGAGAGGGGGAGTCAGTCTGCAGGTAACAGGAACCACACAAAACACTTTCATTCTTAGCTGCCATCAGGGTTGGGGTCAGTTCCTTAGTAAAAGCAGCAGATTATGTGTTCTTCACATTGTGTTCTATGCATATTAGGCTCTGTGTTCAAACGACTTACTTTTCTTCTTGATCTTGAAGACCCTGCACGTGGCTCAAATGTTGACGTTCATATTTGTGCAGGTGGTTAAAAAGCTTGTTCATTGGCTGTGTTTCTGTGTCTGTCCAGCCCCTTACAGCGAGCCGCAGTTAGCGATTGGCCTGCCTCGCCCCGGTGATCCTGTGACCCTGACTGTCAAGGTGGCGGGCGGTTATCCCCGGCCCACACTGCTGTGGCTGAATGCGGCAGGAAGTGACATCACAAACCAGAGCCGCACCAAGCAGTCTGTGGACAGCAGGGGGCTCTACCAGATCCAGAGTGAGCTGGAGGTGGTGGTGAATGAAGCAGAGACCTTCACCTTCGAGCTGGATCACCCCGTGATGGAGCAGAGAGTGAGCCGAGCTGTCACCCTGCACCCAAGCACAGGTAAGGGCATGTGGAGAGAAATCGGGGCTGAGCGCGCGGGGGTGAGGGTGCACCGTTTTTATAATTCAGTCAACCCGAGTCAACCTCAATTCAGAACGTCCGATTCTGTTCCCTCTCCGCTGCAGCTCTTTACTGAAGTTCAGCGGGCAGCCGATTACAGAAGACTCCTTGTCCGTTGCTACCAGACCCTGTTGAGATTAGTCATGTGTGCAGTAGTCAGGCCATAAACTGTGGCCTGATATCGACTGGACAGTATACTTCAGGCTTTGAGAAACAAATACCCCCTTGTGTTGATCTGGTGTCCTCTCCCAATGCAGTCCCCTGTCAGACACTATCCCCCCTCATGTTGATCTGGTGTCCTCTCCCAATGCAGTCCCCTGTCAGACACTACCCCCCCCTCATGTTGATCTGGTGTCCTCTCCCAATGCAATCCCCTGTCAGACACTACCCCCCCCTCATGTTGATCTGGTGTCCTCTCCCAATGCAATCCCCTGTCAGACACTACCCCCCCCTCATGTTGATCTAGAGTTCTCTCCCAATGCAATCCCCTGTCAGACACTACCCCCCCTCATGTTGATCTGGTGTCCTCTCCCAATGCAGTCCCCTGTCAGACACTACCCCCCCTCATGTTGATCTGGTGTCCTCTCCCAATGCAGTCCCCTGTCAGACACTAACCCCCCTCGAGGACAGTAGTTTCCCACTGTACACCTCCACTCTGCTCCATGTTGGTACAGTATGTCAGCGCTCGTCTCCTCTTTCTGCAGGCGTTCGTATTGCACAGAGAAGCTGGCTGCCTGTTACATTCTCACTGCTGCTTGTGTTGCTGCTGGTGCTCGGCATGTTTCTTTGTGGAGCTGGAGCAGCTGTGACAGGCTGAGCGATCCCTCCCTCTGCTCAGAAACCAGCCCAGCTACCCCTGAAGGTATACCTTTACACTGCAGTGACTGGATGGAGGGAGCAGGGGAACTCTGCCTGAAGGATCTTGACCTGCAACTCCTCCAGGATTTCTTTAACATGCCTGTGATGTGTGATGCTTTGCCGTTACTATGCTGCCCCCTGTCGGTGAGATGAGGGAAGCTCTAAAGCCACCAATGCAGACGAGCCCTGAAAGTTAATTTCTGTGTGGAAATTCAGTGTGTATAAAAGTGTCCCATTTGTCTGCGTTTGGGAGAGAAGCTGGTGACGTCACATTCCCAGCAGCGTAACCGTCCTACTGGGATTAGAAAAAATACACCGCGGCAAGATCGTGTTGGCCGGACTGTCAATCAAAACACGAATGTGCAAATCGGAGCGACCAGATTGTCTTCTGTAGGCGGGACATAGAGCAAGATCGCTGGCAATTGGTCACGTGATTGCTCAGCTGCCTGATGTGTCTTATTATTTTACATTATTTACAAAAGCTATTTCTTCTTCTTCTTCTTCTTGTTATTATTATTATTATTATTATTATTATTATTAATGTATTTATTTTTTTATGTCAGTTTATTAAAAGTGAAATAAGATGTGCCATTGTTCAGTAAAGACAACACAAGCACACGGTGGGCGTGTTTGTATTAAACGTTACTTGGTCAGCTGCACTGTCTTTATTCATTCTTGTTTTTGTTTTGTTTGGGGTCTACTTCAGTCTTACACCAGGGCCCCGTCAATCCTAATGCGCCAGGGTTGCTTGTTATTTCCGTTTTTCTATCAAATCCAAATCCATTTCCAATTTCATTTTAAAACAAATCCCTATTCCCTTTTAATCGATTCTAAAACATCATTGATTAGCATTCTGTTAAAATAGAGCTTGGTGACAAATGACCTCAATGGAAGCCACTGTTTGTTAGTCGATTTTAAATTGCTTCAAACGATAGCAGTTGAACGATCGCAACAATGATGTCTCTAAAATATGAATTCCAGTTCCTTCGAAGGAAAAACCTCAGCGGGGACGGCTGTTGGTCATTCAAACTGAGTGAAAGAATGCGCTTGTTTCATGAAGCCAGATTGTCTTCGGAAGTCTGAAACTCGGAGACACCCAACCCCTGTCTTCAGAATGATTCAAATAGTCTCAAATGTTTATTAAAAGTCATAGATTTACTTCCAGACCTCGCGTATGAGTTCCTCGCTGTATGAATTCAACACCGGACGCTTTACGGAGCAACACTGCCATCTATTGGACCGGCACGGAAACACCACTTCACATTTTTTATTATCACAAGGGAACGGTATAAGAAGCAGTGAGATTTTAAAGTCTCGCTCCTTCAGGTAGTTGGGTCGGCCCTGTAAGCTCTGTGATCTTTAATGCTCTGAGATGCTTCCTCTCAGTCATTTCCAGGCATCAGATGTGCTGAAGTGTAGCACTGAAACTAAACAGATGCACATGTCATGAATGATCAGTTTGTTTGAGTATGGAACGAATTCAATTAGTTTTTAAATATTGTGTGGACTGAATTGTTATTTTTCACTCTTATTATTCTGAATGTGTTTTGTTTTATTCAGTAATTGTTGATTTATGATGCTTGAGCACCAACACCTAATACAGATTGAGCTTGCTGACGCCCGACTCTCACATTAACTATCACAGGTGTGTTCACCTGCCCTAATCTCACTGTAAGACCGAGTATTTAACTTTAAAACACTTACTTGTAACACTTTTCAAACACGTCATTACGTTTAGAATTCTAAATGTGTTTAGGATTTAAACACCTTGTGGTGTTTATTTTGTAATCTCTTGGACGTGTTTATGATTTGTAACACACTTAAAACATTTGTACGCGTTTATTATTATTATTATTATTATTATTATTATTATTATTATTATTATTATTAATTTCTTAGCAGACGCCCTTATCCCTTATAACCGGGCTGCTGTTTAAAATCTAAACATTAAACTTAGCAAAAACGGTAGAGATTAAACAGAAAACGTTTAACAATTATTTAGAGTTCCAAGTGACCAAATACCAGTGTTACACCTGATGACGTATAAACACAGCTGTTTAGAAACAGAACGCTTCTATTTTTCTATACACGGGTGCCATTTAGATATTAAGCGCGTAACGCGTTCTTTGGTTTTTACAGTATACCCTTCACAGACAATAAAAAGAGGGCTCTGACTCGCATGAACAGAGAGAAAAACACACGAACGGTGCCAAGGTAAGAGAAATACAGACCAGCAAGATCGACCCGCGTACTAGTGGATCAAGTAGGTGCGCAGGTGGACAAGAGCGTGTGCGCAGAGCCGGTGAAAGATGCAAGCCAATCCACACACCTTTAAAACCCCGGAGTGCGAGAGAGGAGCACGGAGACTGGAAGAGACGCCACCAGGGCAGCAAGGAGGGAAGCTGCGTGGATCTGTGCCCGTGTCTGGCTGCAGAAGACGCTGACGGGTGTGTATTTTCGCCTACTCTGTAAGACTGTGGCTGCCGTATCCCCTTCCGAGATAAACCCGGTTGGAATGGAGTAAGCTGAGACTGTTTCTATATTTTTGAAATCTGTTCTTGCAACCAGTTGTGCTGAATAATTGCTTTGTTGCGCCGGAGCCCAGCGCTGTTACCGGCTGACGCTTTGTCATTGGCTTTCAGCACCGCCACTTTGAAAATGGTTCCAGTGCCACTGAATTCTGATGCGTTCTTTTAATTGCAATTAATTATTGAATGTGGTTTAAAAATACTAGTTCGATTATTTCTGTGTTAACCAGATAAAAAAAAACGATATTGTATGCTGTGATCTATGAAATTCCATCTTTTAAAGAAACTTCTGTAATCTATTTTATAACTACCCTGTGTTGTGTGGTCCTGGGATCAAACGGAACCTGCAAAGAGAGATCCGAGTAGCCTAAGTGTTACCAAGTACTAGGTTCCTAATTACCAGCGTATACCACCATCCCGGGACCTGGTGCCCGTACCTTTCACCATGTGGTGTAGTTCAGCTACCTATTATAATTTGAATAAATATACTTAACCACTGTTAACTTGTCTATCGTGACTCGCATTCTTATTAAGATATATTTGAATAAATGAAAGCAAGCGACACGCACTGTGTTTTCAGTGACAGGGATTTTTAATAGACTCTTTTCTCTCTCAAGCTCAGTGATCTCTTTTCAACGAGGATGATTCCTGAAGCAGAGAGGAAGAAATTCTCCACAGTCCGGAGCTGCTCCTGTTTATTACTTTTTTATTTATTTATTTATTTATTTATTTATTTATTTTAATTTTAGAATGCCCAATTATTTTACCCCAATTTAGAATGTCCAATAACTTTTTTTCTCCCAATTTAGAATGTCCAATAACTTTTTTTCTCCCAATTTAGAATGCCCAATAACTTTTTTTCCCCAATTTAGAATTTCCAATAACTTTTTTTCTCCCAATTTAGAATGCCCAATAACCTTTTTCCCCAATTTAGGATGTCCAATAACTTTTTTTCCCCAATTTAGAATGCCCAATAATTTTTTTCCACAATTTAGAATGCCCAATAATTTTTTTCTCCTCAGCGCAGCAATTTCCCCACACAGCCCAATTATTTACCCAAATTAGAATGTCCAATAACTTTTTACCCCAATTTAGAATGTCCAATAACTTTTTTCCCCAATTTAGAATGCCCAATAACTTTTTTTCTCCCAATTTATAATGCCCAATAACTTTTTTACCCAATTTAGAATGCCCAATAATTTTTTTCCACAATTTAGAATGCCCAATAATTTTTTTCCCCTCAGCACAGCGATTCCCCACACAGCTCAGTGGAAGTGACGGTCCAGTGGGAGCGTTTTCCGATCCCACGACCAAGCCAGCTTCCTTTTTTACACCCAGGATCTCAAGAGCGGATGTCAGTGAGCTGGACAAAAGGCCAGCCCTCCAGGCGTCCGCCCGAGCTCACTGGGCGCCTGGCTGGTAGGGTCCGCTGCAGTGCGCTGAGGAATAAACCGTCCCTGCTGGTTTTGCCTCCCTAAACCATGGGAGCGCCAGAGCCAATGCGACGCTCCCTGTGGAATCCCCAGCGAAGACCAGCAACTTCGCACAGCCAGGGAGTGAACCAGCGCTCCCCCTGACTGTATGACTCGCCCTGCACACCAGGCAGTCATGCCTTTACCAGGTGAGCCACTCAGGGACCCCCGACTTCATCTTTTATTGCGGTTTTATTTTACCCCCGATTTTTCTCCCCAATTTAGAATGCCCAATTATTTGCTCCCCTCAGCGCAGCGATTCCCCACACAGCTCAGCGGAAGTGACGGTCCAGTGGGACCGTCTTCCGATCCCACGACCAAGCCAGCTTCCTCTTTTACACCCAGGATCTCAAGAGCGGATGTCAGCGAGCTGGACAAAGGCCAGCCCTCCAGGCATCCACCCGAGCTCACTGGGTGCCTGGCCGGAGGGTCCGCTGCAGTGCAATGAGGAGAAACAGTCCCTGCTGGTTTTGCCTCCCTAACCCACGGGAGCACCAGAGCCCAGGATCTCAAGAGCGGATGTCAGTGAGCTGGACAAAGGCCAGCCCTCCAGGCGTCCACCCGAGCTCACTGGGCGCCTGGCTGGTAGGGTCCGCTGCAGTGCAATGAGGAGAAACAGTCCCTGCTGGTTTTGCCTCCCTAACCCACGGGAGCACCAGAGCCCAGGATCTCAAGAGCGGATGTCAGTGAGCTGGACAAAGGCCAGCCCTCCAGGCGTCCGCCCGAGCTCACTGGGCGCCTGGCTGGTAGGGTCCGCTGCAGTGCGCTGAGGAGAAACCGTCCCTGCTGGTTTTGCCTCCCTAACCCACGGGAGCGCCAGAGCCAATGCGATGCTCCCTGTGGAATCCCCAGCGAAGACCAGCGACTTCGCACAGCCAGGGAGTGAACCAGCGCTCCCCCTGACTGTATGACTCGCCCTGCACACCAGGCGGTCGTGCCTTTACCAGGTGAGCCACTCGGGGGACTCCCGACTTCATCTTTTTTGCGGTTAAGCAGCTGGGTGGTACCAATCCAATCAGCCAAAACTAGGTCAGCCTACATCCCCTGAAACAGGAGCGAAACTCAACGGAAGTCCTCTTCTGCGACTGTGAAATCAGAAGCTTAGTTGAAAAGACAGAGCAGATCATACAGATTGGAGTCTATTGGAATAGAAGAGGGTGAGGAAGAGGAGGAGGAGGAAGAGGAGGACGCAGAAATCCTATAAACGCATCTTGGGGTGGGCGTGGTTTTTAAAAGCCAAGCCCCATTTTTCTGGCTCCGAAGCCGCCGGCGGGATTTTGGTGTTCGATGGGTTTGCGGGCCTCGGGTTTCTTCTCCTTTGTTTTTTTGATGTACTTCTGGCTTTTAGTTTCTGGATTCCCTCCTGACTTCTTAAATATTTTCTGAATCCGTTTTGTAAAACATTTCGTCATGCTCATGCAAAGGGTCTCTGCAGTGGACGCCTGCGAAGATAAAAGTTTTTTTTTTGTTACGTAAAATGTATTTCGCGCATAAAACCGCAAAAGTAAGCGTTACAGAGTGAAACTTAATGTCATCATTTAAAATGCAGGTCCTTTCACGCTGGGTACACACGGGGGTGGGGGGGGGGGTGAGACATACCCAGTGTGAAACGGTTCCTTAATTTAATCTCATGGCTTCATATTGTATCAACATAGAGATCCTTGCAAAAGTTATTTTTTTCTCAGGACAGAAGGGGGCTAATGAATCAGTCAAAACAGAGAATGCAACTACATACAACAAATTAAATAAAAGGACTTGCCCGCCCCAGGTAAGAGAGCATCTCCGCTTTTTAACTGGCCAGTGTGTTACCCAATTTACAATGCAATTATTCATAAACAGTCTTGCCTTGCTAGCCCTCTGCTGCTGCTGCTGCTGCTGCTGCTGGTGGCAGTCGAGGGAGAAGTTGATCTCAGTTAGTGTTAGAAACGGGCGCTCTCGCTGGACCTTCTCAGCTCTCCATTTCCAGCACATTTTCCCAAAAAGCCTGGCACAGGTCGTGGGGCCCTTGTTGCGGGAGACGTCCGCCTTCCCTGCGTTGGCGTGAGGCTCATCGTGATGTTCGGCACTGGAGTTGCCCGCTGGTGACTTTTGGGCTTAGAATTCTCTGAGCCGAGCCTTGATCCTGGACACCGCTTTAGCCTTGGCCTCGGCTCCAGCTTTAGCACACAATTCAGCCAGAGCCCTGGCCTCCGCTTCAGCCTCAGTCTCAGGCCCGGCAGTCGCAGCCTTGGCCTCTGCTGCAGCTGCAGCCTGGCACCTAGCCAGGTGCCTGGCTTTGATCCTTGCCTTAACCATGGCCTTCGCTTCAGCTTTAGCTTCAGCCTCAGTTTTGGCCTTTGGCTCAGTCTCAGCCCAGGCCTCTGGCACATCATTGGGCCCAGGCGGAAGCTTAGCTCTTCTCCGAGCCCTAGCCCCAGTCTTAGCCTCAGCCTCAGTCCCGGTCTCTGGTTCAGCCTCAGCCCAGGCCTCTGGCACAGCATTGGGCCCAGGCGGAAGCTTAGCTCTTCTCCTAGCCCGAGCCCTAGACCCAGTCTTAGCCTCAGCCTCAGTCCCGGTCTCTGGTTCAGCCTCAGCCCAGGCCTCTAGCACAGCATTGGACCATGGCAGAAGCTTAACTCTTCTCCTAGCCTGTATCCCAGTCTTAGCCTGATGCTCAGCCCAGGCCTCTGGCACAGCATTGGACCCAGGCGGAAGCTTCGCTGTTCTCCGAGCCCTGGCCCCAGTCTTAGCCTCAGTCCTGGTCTCTGGTTCAGCCTCAGCCCAGGCCTCTGGCACATCATTGGACCCAGGCAGAAGCTTAGCTCTGATCCTAGCTTTAGCCTCATCTTCAGTTTTAGTTTTAGCTTCAGCCCTGGCCTTGGCTTCATTCTCAGCTTCAACCCTGGCCTTGACTTCAGCCTCAGTACTGGCCTTAGCCCTGGCCTTGGCCTCATCCTCAGCTTCAACCCTGGCCTTAGCTTTCGTCTCTGCTTCAGTACTGGCCTTAGCAGCCCTGGCCTTACCTTCAGCCTCGACCTCGGCTCTCGCCTGGGCCCTGGCCAGGGTCTGAGCCTCCCTTGCTCTGTCAAACTCGATCAGGAGCTGCGTCAGCTGGTCAGGATCTAACTGGTCAGCCTCCTCCTCCTCCTCCTCCTCCTCCTCCTCCTCCGCGCTGAACGTGAACAGATCCTCATTGTCTCGGAACATCACTATCTTCCTCTTCTCCTCTTTCTCTTTCAGTTCTGGTGTTTTTAAGCTTCCATTTCTCCGGCGTGACGGAGGGCTGTCCAGAAGCTCGTCGATATTGAGGTCGAAATCGAGACTCACCACATCCTCCTCCTCCTCCTCTGCTGGGGTCACCTATATAAAAAAAACAAATGAAAAATAAAAACACACACAATTGGGCGCTGTGCCTCCTAAAGAAATGAAATCTCTGAATAGGAAAGACTGCAGTGGTTTGACAAAATCGCTAGTGACGTTGACCAGTATTGCTATATCTGCTGATGCTAGTGTTGATAACCTAGTTTGTCATTTATCATATTTACGTATTTTTTAGATTTAAACATGTATTGAAAAAAAATAACTTTTTTTTAACAGGTTTGAACAGAAGCGATAGTTATTTATTGGATATGCACAACCCTCAATGTTATGAAACTATTAAAACATGAAGATTGACAAATACGTTTATAATATAGAAATTAAATGTGTATACAATGTTGTTTTTTTATTATTATTTTAAAATAAAATACAGACTGAATTTCACGACAGTGTGTTTATGTATCTGTTAATTATTTTATGTATTTATTTTTTCAGTGAGAATAGTGCAGGGAAAGAATGTTGCCCTCCCAAAAAGGAAAAATAAAAAAGCCATCGGGGTAGAAACCAGGATGTTAGATGAGGAAAAACAGCTGTGAAATGTTCTACACTGTTAAAAAAAAAAGAGTATATAATAGAAATAAAGAAAAGAAAAAAACATTTTTTTGTCTTTGGAGAATTTGATGGAGCCTACTCTAAATACTGCGTGCATTTTGGTAGAAAAACAGTAAAAAAAAAAAATAAAAAAAAAAAGCAGAGAAATTTGACGGGTCTCTGTTAATTGGCCCGGCTCTTGCCCTGGCCTGGTAATCTCAGAACCTCACCTTCTTCTCCTCTTTCTCTTTCAGTTCGGGTGTTTTTAAGCTTCCATTTCTCCGGCGCGGCGGAGGGCTGTCCAGAAGCTTGTCCATAACGCAGCTCAGACCCTTTAAATCCACCTGTATAAAAAAACAACAAACAATTGGGCGCTGTGCCTCCTAAAGAAATGAAATCTCTGAATAGGAAAGACTGCAGTGGTTTGACAAAATCTCCAGTGACGTTGACCAGTATTGCTATATCTGCTGAGTTTGAAGGGTGTGGCATCAGTATAAATACATTTTGAGCATTCGCTAGCTAAAAATGTCTGAGATTCATGCCTCAGCTTCAGCCTCAGCCCTGGCCTCTACCTTCAGCCTCAGCTCTGGGCTCTACCAGCCTCAGCCCTGGCTTCTACCTTCAGCCTCGGTTCTTGCCCAGGCCTGGTAATCTCAGAACCTCACCTTCTTCTCCTCTTTCTCTTTCAGTTCGGATGTTTTAAAGCTTCTGTTTCTCCGGCGTGACGGAGGGCTGTCCAGAAGATCATCGATATTGAAGTCGAAATCCAGACTCAGCGCATCCTCCTCCTTCTCTTCTGAGGTCACCTGTAAAAAAAATAAATAAAATTGGGCGCTGTGCCTCCTAAAGAAATGAAATCTCCGAATAGGAAAGACTGTGATCAAGCAGTGATGTCACTCTTCACAGAATCTCCAGTGCTGTTAAGCGGTATTGCTATTTGCGCAGAGTTCGAAGGGTGTGACATCATTATAATGATTTATTTATTTATTTATTTTAATTTAGTATTGATTTTACCGTTTTCTCCCAATTTGACATATCCAATTATTATTTAGGCTCAGCTCACCGCTGCCACCCCTGCGCTGACTCGGGAGCGGCAAAGACGAACACACGCTGTCCTCCGAAGCGTGTGCCGTCAGCCGACCGCTTCTTTTCACACTGCAGGCCTGCCATGCAGCCACCTCAGAGCTGCAGCGTCGGAGGACAACGCAGCTCTTGGGCAGCTTACAAGGTCGGCAGTGGAATAGCCTGGACTCGAACCGGCGATGTCCAGACTATGGCTTTTGTTTTTATGCTGGTGACACACTTTATTACAGCCGTTCTGCAGCGTGACTGTGTTTACATTACAGGAGTCTGCTTTGAGATGAGAAAGTAAAACTTACGGTTTAAAAGACCATTTTGTTGTTTCACAGAAAATAAAACCCTGTCAATTAAATTAATTCTACTATTAACACGTTTCTCTGTGATTAACACACACAAATGGCTGAACAGGGATCAATTGAATTTTTAAAGTAGAGTCGAAAAGTTGTCGGAAAACACTGAAAATCAGAAGCCCTTATTTATATGTCACCTTCTTGACCAGACCTCTCTTGGAGAAAAAAAAAAGAGAGATTTAAATCTCAACGGGACATTCCTGGTTAATTAAATACAATAAAATAAAAATAAATAATAAAATAATTCTCTAGCTAACAAGTGTGGGATTCACACCCCACAGCATTGCCAAAAACACTTTTCAAAATGATGATGTCACGTCATTCCACTAATACCACAGTGATGCAATAACAGCAAGCGATGATGTCATAGAATTCTGAAGTCATTTCATTACATTTTTTTTTTAATAACAGTGTGATACCCACGCCTTAGCTGTCTTACACTGACAAATATATATATATATATATATATATATATATATATATATATATATATATATATATATATATATATATATACACAGTATATATATACTAATATATATATATATATATATATATATATATATATACACAGTATATATATACTAATATATATATATATATATATATATATATATATATACACAGTATATATATACTTATATATATATATATATATATATATATATATATATATATATATATATATATATATATATATACACAGTATATATATACTAATATATATATATATAGACACACACACACTCGGGCAGCACTTAATGATGATGTCACGTCATTCCACGAATACCACAGTGATGCAATAACAGCAAGCGATGATGTCATAGAATTCTGAAGTCATTTCATTACATTTTTTTTTAATAACAGTGTGATACCCACGCCTTAGCTGTCTTACACTGACAAATATATATATATATAGACACACACACACTCGGGCAGCACTTAAGACACGTTGATATAGATATAAAATATCGATCTTTATAAGCAATTTTACCATGTTTTTTTTGTTAAGAGATAATAAATGTACATAATTATACAGTGACTTACTGCGCACAGACAGGTTGCCTTGTTACTCTGCGCATCCATTGTGACACAAGGCCTTTTCCCATGGGCCATCTTGAAAAACAAGTTAGACGACATCAGCATGTTTTATCTCAATCCAATGAAAACGGTCTCCTTAAAAAGTCACTTCAAGACCCCCCCCCCCCCCCCAAACATAATCCATTTAAAGGAATAAAATGTACTGATGAAACTCCACAACCGGTCAGTCTAAATATTATTTAAATCTGTTTAGTTTAAAGACCTTCCTCATCGCGAAGACTTTGTTAGTTATCGTGCTTCCCGCCTTTTTTTTTTGAGCGCTCCGCTCTCGTGCGTTCTAAGTGCGTGTCGCGGGACAACTTATGAAACTGGCACGTGACTCGATCGCAGTGACGTGCTTATGTATTGTATATTATATTCTAAGTGCTATATATATAGGGGCCCCTAAAACATATATAGGGGTTCAAAGAGTCTCTGGCCTGCAGCCCCTCCTTGTTATTGGCGACTGTGGGTCAAATTGTTTTTGTTGTCTTTCATTTTCTCAAACAAACCAATAAAAACGACATCTGTGTTGTTTGAAATAAAACACAAATAATCGTTTCTGACAACAAAAAAAAGTTACACAAACTCTACCACGTATCTCTGATATAAAATAAGCTTGTTTTCTGAAGTCAGGAATATCTGACTAAGGTTTCCCTGACTTTACTACCCAGAAAACAAATATTAACCTCTAGAAAATTAACCGGCTCTCACATTTCCATTTAAATTAGCTTATAAAAGATAAAAGACAAACTCACCTATTTTTTTAAAATCCTTTCCTCTCACTTATGTTTTTTTTTGTATTATTATTATTATTATTATTTAGGAACTTAAATAAATATGAAATACTATATTTTCTAAAGAATATCACACAGAAAAAAAAGTGACCATCTCTGTCAGTACTCTGAAACACAATAAATCAAATCAGGTAACTTTTCAAAAAGATAAGTGACTTTCAAAATTCAACGTCACAAAGACTGACACCCAACGTCACAAAGAAGACACGCGTGAGTCACATGCGTCATTCTTTGTGACGTTAAATTTTAAAAGTCTTGTTTCTTTTATGCGTGACGTTTTGGTTAAGATGTGTCTCCCGCATCCAGGCTACGTTTCCAGGTCTGTACGTAACGGATGCTGGAATAAAAGTCGAAAAACTGCCATGTGCCTACAAACACTACAAATCGATTATTTTATTACTATTTAAGATCATTTTTAAACAACACTGACTACCTTCCGGCACGACACTATCCATTTAAAATGTGAACTCCGAGCTGTAGGTCCAATTATTATTATTTGTTTATTTTCATTTTATCACATAAGCCAATATAAACATCGTCTATGTTGATTTTAATAATAATAATAATAATAATAATAATAATAATAATAATAATAATAATAAAAATAAATTTGTTTCAAAATAAGTTACACAAACTCTACATCGTATCTATAAAATAAAATAAATCTTATTTTCGGTATTGGTGTTGAAAGTTAGGCCAGGCTTTTCAGCTACGGGGAAAGACAGATGTTCTGTTTTGCTGAACAGCTGCAATATTGTTTTTTTCTGTGTAAAATACACGCACACGGGGCTGGGCGGCGCTCACTCGGAATACACTGTCCTGGTTTGGAATCACTCGAAGCGTACAGTCTGAAGCGGCATTACTAACACAGCAGCGCCATCTCCTGGCACAGAGTATCCAGGGCGACTTACAATTGTTACAAGATATCACATTATTTTTACATACAATTACCCATTTATACAGTTGGGTTTTTACTGGAGCAATCTAGGTAAAGTACCTTGCTCAAGGGTACAGCAGCAGTGTCCCCCCACCTGGGATTGAACCCACGACCCTCCGGTCAAGAGTCCAGAGCCCTTTCCCACTACTCCACACTGCTGCCCTCATTGTGCTGTTTAAATGCTGTAATAGGATTATTATAAATAACATATCTTTAATTGTACACATTGTGCACGCTCTGTGTAAGTATAATAACGTGCAAACTGTTTCTAACGGGGTCTGTGTATGTAACTTCTCAGAATAGCTGTGCTGATGTATCTAATGAAACACATGAATTTGGTCGGGGACGTCAGACGTTTTATTACGTTAGGGGGCTGGACAATAACTCCAGGAAGTTGTGCAGCGCGCAAATTTTGAATTGAGAAGCTGTTTTTAATTTGAATGCTGGTCGAATCCTGTGCAGCCGAAGGTAAGCGATGATTATAATATGAATTATCAGGGCTGTAGCCATCCATGGATAATTTTTTAGAACTGAAGAAAAAAATATATGAGCGCATTATTACGTTTTGTTTAACTACAAAAGCTTAGTGAACAGTTTTTTTTATAAGATACTATTGCAGAATTTTGATTACCCGAGGTTCTGTATTATTATTATTATTATTATTTATTTCTTAGCAGACGCCCTTATCCAGGGCGACTTACAATCGCAAGCAAATACAAATACATTCAAGTGTATGTATTTGCAGGACCTGTGGTGCAAGCACTAGCCTTTTCTTTGCAACATTCAAATTCAATATACAAGACCATAAGTGATGCAACCATGCCAGAATATGTGTGTAGACACTAGATTTAATTTTACATCCTAATCTTGCAGACCACAGGCCTATAAATAAAATGAATAATTATTAATTCTGCGTTTGCATTATAAGAGCACTACTTATGAATGCAGAGCGATTCGTTTTATTCTGCACGTTATTGGCGGGGAGTAGAAGTGAATCCCCGCGTTTAAAAATAAAATAAATATCGAGTGATTGTCTTTGTAGTCTGCAATGACAGTAAAAGATTTTGAAGATAACGGAGGCTGCAGATATCAGCGGGACTTCGGTATTAATGCAGGCACACGACGAGGGAGGAAATGCATTTGATTTTGCCTGCAAATCAACGTGTAAAAGAGCCTTAAGAATATATATATATATATATATATATATATATATATATATATATATATATATATATATATAATGATTTTAACCGAGGCTCGTGCCTCATAACTGGCTACGACCTTGATCATAATAATAATAATATATTATTATTATTATTATTTATTTCTTAGCAGACGCCCTTATCCAGGGCGACTTACAATCGTAAGCAAATACATTTCAAGTATCACAGTACAAGTAATAATACAATTAAGAGCAAGTTAAATACAGTGACTTTGGTTCAAGCAAGTACAAGTGTGACAAAATACAATTCAATAATACAGCAGATAACAGTGACAGTGATAGTTACATCAGGATATGATTAAATACAAAATACTACAGATTAAACACTTGGCAGATTACAGTATTCTGAAGTACAGGATTAAATGCAGTAAAATAGGGGGCAGATAAGAGCAAATAAAGCGCATTTAAGGAAGGGTGATAAGTGTCCCAGGGGAAAAACAGAGGAGTTTTACAGGTGTTGTCTGAAGAGGTGAGTATTAAGGAGGTGTCGGAATGTGGTCAGGGACTGGGCAGTCCTGACTTCTGTAGGAAGGTCATTCCACCACTGCGGAGCAAGGGTGGAGAAGGAGCGGGCTCTGGAGGAAGGGGAGCGTAGAGGAGGTAGAGCCAGTCTTCTAGTGCAGGCGGAGCGGAGAGGTCGAGTGGGGGTGTAGGGAGAGATGAGGGTCTGGAGGTAGCTGGGTGCAGTCTAGTCAAGGCATCTGTAGGCTAGTACAAGAGTCTTGAACTGGATGCGAGCGGTGATTGGGAGCCAGTGGAGTGAGCGGAGTAGTGGAGTTGCGTGGGAGAAGCGAGGCAGAGAGAACACCAGGCGGGCAGCGGAGTTCTGGATGAGCTGGAGCGGACGGGTGGCGGACGCAGGGAGGCCAGCCAGGAGGGAGTTGCAGTAGTCTAGGCAGGAGAATACCAAGGCCTGGACCAGGAGCTGGGTGGCGTAGTTGGTGAGGAAGGGTCGGATTCTTCGGATGTTGCTCAAGAAGAATCGGCAAGTGCGTGCCAGAGTGGAGGTTCTTAGCGGAGGAAGAGGGAGAGAGTGTGGTAGATTCCAGAGGAACAGAGATAGAGAGATCAGAGGAGGAGGAGGAGGGAAAGAAAAGGAGGTCAGATTTAGAGAGTTTGAGGTGATGCGAGTGCATCCAGGAGGAAATAGCAGACAGACAGGTAGAGATACGGGAGAGGATGGTGGAGTCAGAGGTGGGGAAGGAGAGGAAAATCTGAGCATCATCAGCATAGAAATGGTATGAGAAACCATAGGATGCGATGAGGGGGCCCAGGGAGCGGGTGTAGAGAGAGAACAGGAGAGGACCCAAGACTGACCCTTGGGGGACTCCTGTTAAGAGAGGGTGAGGTGTGGAGGTTGCTCCACGCCAGGTTACCTGGTAAGTGTGGTTGGAGAGGTAGAAGGAGAACCAGAGCAGTGCCAGAGATCCCCAGGTCAGCGAGAGATGATAGTAGAATAGAGTGATCAACAGTGTCAAAGGCAGCAGAGAGGTCGAGGAGAATTAGGACAGAGGAGAGAGAGGCAGCTCGGGCAGACTTAAGTGAGTTGGTGACAGACAGGAGGGCGGTTTCAGTGGAGTGAGCAGAGCGGAAGCCAGATTGGAGAGGGTCGAGCAGAGAGTGGTTGGACAGGAAAGCAGAGCGCTGGCGGTGTACAGTCCGCTCGAGGGTTTTGGAGAGGAAGGGTAGGAGGGAGACGGGACGGTAGCTCTGCATGGGTCTCAAATACGCAGTTTAGAAAGAAGTACATAGCAGATACGCATTGTCGTTTTAAACATGAGCTCTGGTATTGCATTTAAACATGAGCTCTGATATTGCATTTAAACATGAGCTCTGGTATTGCATTTAAACATGATCTCTGGTATTGCATTTGAACATGAGCTCTGGTATTGCATTTAAACATGAGCTCTGGTATTGCATTTAAACATGAGCTCTGGTATTGCATTTAAACATGAGCTCTGGTATTGCATTTAAACATGATCTCTGGTATTGCATTTAAACATGAGCTCTGGTATTGCATTTAAACATGAGCTCTGGTATTGCATTTAAACATGAGCTCTGGTATTGCATTTAAACATGAGCTCTGGTATTGCATTTAAACATGAGCTCTGGTATTGCATTTAAACATGATCTCTGGTATTGCATTTAAACATGATCTCTGGTATTGCATTTAAACATGATCTCTGGTATTGCATTTAAACATGATCTCTGGTATTGCATTTAAACATGAGCTCTGGTATTGCATTTAAACATGAGCTCTGGTATTGTATTTAAACATGAGCTCTGGTATTGCATTTAAACATGAGCTCTGGTATTGCATTTAAACATGAGCTCTGGTATTGCATTTAAACATGAGCTCTGGTATTGCATTTAAACATGAGCTCTGGTATTGCATTTAAACATGAGCTCTGGTATTGCATTTAAACATGATCTCTGGTATTGCATTTAAACATGAGCTCTGATATTGCATTTAAACATGAGCTCTGGTATTGCATTTAAACATGAGCTCTGGTATTGCATTTAAACATGAGCTCTGGTATTGCATTTAAACATGATCTCTGGTATTGCATTTAAACATGATCTCTGGTATTGCATTTAAACATGAGCTCTGGTATTGCATTTAAACATGAGCTCTGGTATTGCATTTAAACATGAGCTCTGGTATTGCATTTAAACATGAGCTCTGGTATTGCATTTAAACATGAGCTCTGGTATTGCATTTGGTTATGAAACGTCTCCACGCTTTACTCAGGAAATCCTTTTCCAAAAAAACCCATCATAGTCCCAGCGTCCTTTGCGCCTGTTTACATACTGCAGCACACAAGGTCCACCGGGTCTATAATAATAATAATAATAATAATAATAATAATAGCCTTAAGTACTATGCAGGAGGTTTTCTTCGATTAACAACAAAATTAACAAAAGATTTTTTGCTTCTATAGAGGCAATAGCCACAAATGTAGAAGATTGTATATTTACAAATAAAGGTAGAAACATTTCATTTAAAAACAGAATGCATTACATTTAATGTTTCTTACAGTTTAGAGGGAAAAAAAAAGGTGAAATACATTGAAATATTAACCTCAGTAAAAACAAATCTTTGACAGGTATTTTTTTTACTGTTGTTGCATAGAAATGTACAATTTTTTTTTATTTTCTATCCAGTCTATTCATGAAGGATCCGAGAGTCTCTGCTTCAACATCTCTGTCCGGCAGCCTGTTCCAATGGGTGACCATCCTTTCTGTGAAAAAGCTCCTTCTCCCCTCTGTCCTGAATGTGCCCTTCTTCAGCTTCCACTCCGTGCTCCCTGGTCCTGTCCCTGGACACACTATTCTAGGTGTGGTCGTACCAGCGCATTATATAATTTTAATATAACCTCTCTAGCTTTGAATTCAACTGTCTCGGTTTTATAACCTGTCAAGTTGACTTTAGACTTATTATAGTTTCTATGACTTTGTATACAATTAATGTTAAGCTTATAGGTCTGTAGTTCCCAGGGTGAAATTGATCTCCCTTTTTAAATATAGTTCAAACATTGCCAATTTTCCAGTCCAGTGGAGTGGCTTCTTTATTTATAGATGTGTTGAATATAGAACATGCTGGTTTAAAAATCAGTTAACCGTGTTAAATGAAAGAAAACAAGAAAGCAAGCAATTCATAGAATTACGATTTTTTTTACACCAAACTCCAAAATACTATTTAGTAAATCTCCAAATACTGTATTAAAGTGCAGTCCTTATTTGCAGTAATGTTCACAGATTGTCTTCATATAGTGTAAGTGCTGTACCGTGCTTTGGTGTTTTAGACATCATTCATTTTTTTTTTATTTCCTGGCATCTCATTGGCTAGTATCCTTGACAGGGGGGGGTCCATTAACTTTCAATAGATGACCACGAAATAAAAAGTACCTGTTTAAGTGCCTTTTCACCTGGATAGATATCCTTGAGCATCCTACTGTTCAAGTTTTAAACCATAACATTTGTTTATGTCTTTTTTTTTCGTAAACAGTTGCCCATTTTCTAAGACCCTACAGGTTGGGCGTTATTGGGGAATACCGCACCTTCCAGGGGTGATAAGGTGCCTGTGGCGTCAGGGCTGCATTACAGACTTCAGCGGTCTGGTATTGTCCAATATTGCCCTGTTGGGTCTTATTGCTTACATAATGCCTCGACGTTAATAAACTAACTATAATGTACGAGAACAGCTCCCTGAGATGTGATACTTTTACACGTCTGATGGACCCCTGGAACCCGTTAAATCAGACAGGGCATGTTCTGTTGTTCTTTTGGATCTGTTGTTGTGCTGGCATCACAGAGGCGCTTGAAAAGCAGGCTGATTACAATCATCACTGTTGCTATCCCTACCCCTGTCAAGACAACCCACGAAACAATGTGATGCCTGTCCGGATAACCTGTGGATTAGAAAAAAAACAAAATGAGGATCAACATCAGGAATGCTTCTTCAACCCAACGCTTCTGTACAGGGATTGAGAAAAGCAGAAAGTCAATGTGTCTATAAAGAGATGCTGGGGGACAGGTGGGGTTAAGTGCCCTGTAATTACTATAATCCAGTCCCCCTTCTGTTGTGTGGGATAGCTTCATTTTAAAAAGCCCACAAGCGAAAAACAGACATCAAAAACTTTTACAGCAAGTCACGTCTCCATTACAAATGGAGTTAGTGGCTCAGGTTTGAAGTGATGAGCCAGTCATGTCATATTCTTACCCTTCTTTGTTAAGGTGATCGTCTTCTTGAGGGTTTGGTTCAGTCGGCTGTGGGTAAGAACACAGGTATAATTAGCATCCCTGGACACTAGAATGTGACTTGTGATTTCCACCAGCCCATCCCTGGCCAGGGATTGGCTAGTCCTGCTGCTCTCTGTGATGTCACATCCTGTCTCATTCAGCCACTGCACTGAAGCGCTGGGGTATCCTGTGGAGATGCAGCTCAGGAGAGCCTTGTCTGGACTGTCCGGACGGTCAGTAATGACCAGCTGAGGCTCGCTGAATTCAGCTGGGAATAGAAACGACAACAGCATTTTAAAATCATGTTTTCCAAATCAACGGAAATGAGCCAGTGGCTAAATCGATTACTGTACGATAAATAAATAAATAACCTCAGCACTCCAAAGTGACTTTGCTGCAAATGTCACAGCCTCTATTTTACAAAACAGTGTCAGGGCAGTGTGCTTGTGAATAGAGAACTGGAGTGTTGCAGCTCTCTCAGTGCTGCATACCAGTAAGATGACACTCACCTGCCACTATGAGTTGCACGTCTCCACTGGTGATCTCTGTTTCATTGGAGACAGTACAGGTGTACCAGCCCTCATCCTCCCCCCGCACCTGCTTCAGTCTGAGGGAGGCGTTCCCCACACTGAGCTGCTCTGGGAACAGCTGGGTCCGATTCCTGTAGGTTTCATTCTGCAGAGCCAGCTGGTCCTGACCGTAATAGAATCTGTGGACCACCCGATAGTCAGGAGGGCATTCCCAGGTAACCACCACTCTGGTGAGATCAGCCCCCGCTTTATAGGAGAAAGAGCAGCTGAGAGTGACATCACTGCCGGGAGGTGACGTCACTGGAGACCGGGGCACTGTAACTGCAACGCAGACTGGAACAAAAAACAGCAGCCATTGATGTAGCTATATGTGTACCTGAACAGGTCCTGTAAATGCCAGTGTGAGAAACTTATAGAAGAAATCGCAATGGAAGATCATAGTATAGCTAAATTAATAATAATTATTAATAAATAATAATAATTTAGTTGGCTTGGTGGTTAAAGAAAGGGGCTTGATAACTTGGTTGATGAGGCATAGTTCACCTCCTAGTCTCTGTGAGTCGCTTTGGATAAACGCATCTGCTACAGCACGTCTCGCAGCCTATTGTACTCCAAAGTTCAGGTCAGAAATACAAATAAAATGTAACCTTTGTTTGTTTGTTTTTTCCAGTAACTTACCATGCAGCCAAACTTGTATGAAGAGCAGCTGTTTAATAGCTTGGAGACAAAGCAAGCCCTTGTGAATCCAGCGCGGCTGCAGGGTAATCATTGTGTTTAATGAAACATGTGGGCTGTCCTTCCTCTGCTGGGGTTCAGAGAAGCAGCGGTTTCATAGCTTGGAAACAAAGCAAATCCTTCTGAGTCCAGCGCACCTGCAAGGTGATCATAGGGGTTCAGAGATGCGTTTAAAAAGGACTTTTTACACTCAAACAAAAAGGCCCGATCTCATCCATCTGTCCCTCGTCTGTGCTACACACACACATATATAATAACGACAACCTGTCGCACAAAACCGATATCACGTTAAAAAATACAACGATTTTGTTCATTAGGGCAAATTGCATATATATAAAAAGGACACTCACACACATTTAATACCGTTGAAAAATAAAGTTAGAGGAATCACTTGCTTCCTCTTCCTCTCCTCCCTCTCTCTGGTCCAACTTAAAACATGTTCGCCGTGGTAGGAGACTCTGCGCTGTTACTACGCTTACTCACTAGTAGCACTACTTCAAAAACGATGTCTGATGAATATGTTTGCAATCGAACAATAGTTACCATGGCATCGGAAGCACTGCGCCTAGTGTTATGCACGATTCCAGTCGATTCAATGGGACGCTATCAAGCAAAAATCATCCCCTAGGAATGGGCAAGGAGGTACCCACTAGCCTCCTAACCCCTAAATCTACCCCCTAACCTAATGTCTACCCCTAAACCTAACTGTGTTACTATTAAAGTCATTTTTACTATTATTTATATAATTATATATAATTATTTTTTTATTTAACATCGTGTAATCAAAGAAACTCCATAATCGCAGTGAAGCATTTCATGCTAGATTTTGAAATGTCGCATTTTTCCGTTTGTCGTAACTTCAAAGCGGTGTGTAACTCAATAACAGTGTTCAGCAGGGTTCGTTTGACTTTATGAAGCAAAAATAGTTCATTCTATAGGAGATGAGAGACAAAGAGAAGGAGAGGCGATACCTTTCATTGGACGGACCTTTAATGCATTAATTAATTAATTAATTTTCATTTTGTTATAAAATATCCTCCATAACCGACGCGCACCCGTCCCTTGTCTGTGCCAATAAAATATTTGAATAACACAAAACGATCTCGTGTTTAAAACAACAATTTCGTTCGTTAGGGCAAATTCCATAGAAAGAAAAAAACGACACACGCACATTTAATACCGCTGAAAATTAAAGTTAACTTTGACTGCACGTGCAAGCTAACAAACAATGAAGCATGCTTTCACTAAAACTTACTCTCTCTCTTTCATCTCTCTTTCACACACACTGTATTTATATATTTTTCCAGCTGAAGGACTTGGAGTCCGAAACGTCCGGATATAATTGATTTTTGCATACATTATTCACATGTTTGTGAACCTGCATTAACTTTACACCTGTAGCCTTTTTTAATCACTCTTTTTCGTATGATTCATATTTTTGCACTCAAACCATAGAGACCCCGCGTTGTCTGAAGGACGCGTCTATTGTTCTGCAGTTGCATGTTCTCACAATCCGTGGTAACGCTGGTGCATCTGCAGTGCTGTTTAACCCTTTTCCTAGTGAAAAGCGAACACATGCACGGATCTTACTTATTGAGAGTTCAGTGTACAGGATTGCAGGACTCACAGCCCCCTCCTCTTCTGCTCTGAAGCGTATTAATGGTTAGGCTCTCAGGGTACCGGTGCCCAGGTGCATTCACTGGGCGTGTCTCAGCTGCTCCTAATTCCCGGGCGGTGGAATGGAGGGGCGTGGCATACATAACTACCCTTAACATGTATATAATCACACTGTTCAAAAAACAACACAACTAGATACATTTCACATGCTTTTTTTTTTTAAATACATACAGTACTGTATCAATAAGTGTGTAATTCCCTTTGGTCAGTGTGTAGTCGAGGGTATACGGAGTTTCCCCACTTCTCATATAAGGGATACAGAGTTTACTCATTTCTACTCTCCTGTGACATGCACATCCTGGGTCTGAGAGCCGAGAGCAGTGTGTTCATGGATAAACCATTACAAAAAATAACATCTTATATTAAGAGTTTTTATTAAACTAGCTGATCTGTCCCTCGTCAGTGCTACACACACACACACACACACACACACACACACACACACACACACACACACACACACACACACACACACACACACACACACACACCAGAAGACAATCGAAACAAACAAATATATATACATAATACATGAGCTTTACAAGTCACATGAATACAGTTTGCTTAAAATCGTTATATAATTATTTTTTACGACTGAACTGTGGTCACACACAGTCACAGATCCTGAATCTGTTCCAACAAACCAATACCACAATGGATAGTGTTAAACACAGTGATAATGCGTTTACATATTGACATCCTTACTGGTGCCAGTGTGATTAGATTAAGCAAAACAGAAAATAGGCTAACCGAAAAACGAAACAGCAAAATGCAGATTCAAAAGCTAAACATAACTGTAAAAAATGGAACAGGCGTTCATGGTGATTGTTTGAATGTTAAGTAAACATTTCGCATTTATTTTTTGAGGTAGATAGAACATTAAAGTACGGTAGCTTAGGAAACAAATGCGAAGAAAAAAAAATCCTATCAGTGATCTCGGGATATTGAGTAATAAATTATCTCGTGGTTTATATAACGGTTTGAAATCCCGAGATCCTGACAAAACGTGATTTAATTTCTATTTCTGTTTTTCTTTCCTCGAGGAGTCACTGTAAACATATGCACTGTACCGAGTAATAAGCGACGCGCTCCTGTAATCGGATTGCTTTAACGCGCGTTCGTTTAGATTTTAAACACTTAGGTTTATAAAACTCATTTTAAATAGGTGTATGCATTAGATATACAATATATTGACGCGCAAATGTAAATCCGTGTTTTCCTTGTTTTCCATCCCCGAGTAGATAAAAACACAAAGACAGATTATCAGTGTTGTTACTGAAACATGAGTGCTTTTCTGGTACTCTAAACGTATAAACACCGTCCTATCAGCGCCCTCAAATAAACATTACATGAAATACACATTCTTTGTTGAATAAAGTCTTTTACTGACAAGGGCGGTGGTCTCACTAAAAATACAGTTGCGAGTCAAAACACGTTTGACAAAATAATAGCTGCCACCTGCAGCAGACCGGGTGATGTGCGGCGGTTCAGTTTTTCAGCAGATTCTGTCTGTTCTGTCGCATCGCTGCAGGATGCCGCTGCCCGGGAACATACGGTCTGCACTCGGACTCGTTTCAACGTTTATTTAAAGAAATTCTTCATACAGCAATAGGAGGTAGATTACTTATAGTTACTTCATCAAGTTTCACTAAAAGTTATTTCACATGCAAAGTGTGCAAACTAAATAATTAACAGTTCAATTCTATGTGAATGTGTTACAATTAATTAATTTAGTTCCATGAAAGGAAAATGCAACTGGAATTATACTCAACGGTTCCTTGAAGCTTAGACTTTTGGTCGGCTGGTTTGGAAACTCAATCTGTTGATGAAGTGTCCAGTACAAAAACTCTCCTCTCCGCAACGAAATCTTCAATCCTACACTGGATTAAACTCGGCAACAGAGCTTTCAATTCTCGATAGACTCAACAAACAACTGCAACAAAGTCTTCAGTCCTCGGTATAGGATCCACAACAGCGCCCGTCCGCTCTCTCCTCTTCGCTTAATCTTTTAGCTACACCGGTAGCAGAGCACAGTTTATTTTGGATACGGTGGTTTTAGGTGTGCATACCGTCACAGGCTTGTCTGATAACAGTCTCTTGCAGGGGCGGCGCCACGAGGGGCCTGGGCGCCCCTCCCCTCCCCTTTTTTTTACATTTGCAATTAGCTATCTAAGTACCTACACAGGCAGCAGTGTGGAGTAGTGGTTAGGGCTCTGGACTCTTGACTGGAGGGTCGTGGGTTCAATCCCAGGTGGAGGACACTGCTACTATACCCTTGAGCAAGGTATAAATCGGTAATTGTATGTAAAAAATGTGATATATTGTAACAATTGTAACCTGCCCTGGATAAGAGCGTCTGCTAAGAAATATAATACAGAATATTTAGCGAACTTTGCAGTAAACCATAGCTATATTTGTGTCTTACGCATTAGCAATGTCACGACAAATTTTGTAAAAAGAAATCAACGAATCAACAAATGCGCCATAATGTAAGTACCTTCATTTCATTTTATTTCGATTTTACAATTGTGTATGTAGGCCTCCTTATAACCAGTGTACAGCTGGTTACACGATATTTTGTTTTGAAGTGTTCATTTTTTTAAATCGTGCTGTGCAGGTAATGTGAAAAAAGCGTTTTATGTTATTTTTGTAAATAATGACTTCGTTTTCACAATTTTGTATGTGTGTGTATATATATATATATATAATCAGTTTACACAATATCTTCTTTTGAAATGTTTATTTTATTATAGTTTTTCATTTTTTTACGTCATGCATTGTATGCGCTAATTACTGTTTTGACAATGTTGTAGGTACATAAAGCAGGAAAAAATAATAAATCATGCCGCGAGAGGTACCGGAACGAAAAAAGTCAAATCTGAGAGGTGCCGGATCCTGTTCCGGCAGGATCCGGCTCAAATTAAGCACGATATGAAAAAAGAGACTAATGAGGGCTCTAATCATCTAAATGTATAGATGCCATGCGCTCCTAATGAATGAATAAATAAATCAATATATAAGCCACGCCCCCTCCTCCCTGGTCCTCTCCTCTGATGAGATCCAGGCAGATTCGAGCGTGCAGCTGCGACCGCGGGTCCCTTCACCAGGTAAGAACAGGAATGATTCATGGTTTGAAGCTCCGGATAAACGTTGAAACGAGTCCGAGTGCAGACCGTATGTTCCCGGGCAGCGGCATCCTGCAGCGATGCGGCAGAACAGACAGAATCTGCTGAAAAACTAAACCGCCGCACATGGCCAACTTCCTTGTTTAAAAAAAAAACAAAAAAAAAAAACTAAAGAAAGGTGGCGTCATATATCTTGTTAAACGTGTTTTGACTCGCAATTGTATTTGTAGTGAGACCACCGCCCTTGTCAGTAAAAGACTCAACAAATAATGTTTATTTGAGGACGGTGTTTATACGTTTAGAGCACCAGAAAAACACGCACAGTGTTTCAGTAACAACACTGATAATCTGTCTTTGTGTTTTTATCTACTCGGGGATGGAAACACGGATTTACATTTGCGCGTCAATATATTGTATATCTATTGTATACACCTATTTAAAATGAGTTTTATAAACCTAAGTGTTTAAAATCTAAAATAAATCTAAACTGTCACTTGAGATCGAGGAAGGAGCTTCCGGGTGGTGTACGTGCGTGTGTGTGTGTGTGTAGGAATGATCCTACTCAGCGTTTTTTGCGCTGTTAAAGAGAAGTTGGTCAGTACTTTCAGAGGCTGTTTTCTCATCGATGGCCGGTAACCGGCATCATTTCACTGGATTGTAAACCAGCATTAGATGATATTTGTTGACTAAAAGACTTCCGTGTCAGTTTGCGCAGTGCCGCAGCCCTTCTGTCCGCGGCTCAACAGAATTCTATACCGAACCCGACCGTGTTTAAAAACCCAACGGGGTGTGTCAGCAGAGAGCAGGAGAGATTTCAATTGTGTTTTAAATGTGTTTCTGAAATCGGAGGGTAGTGGTGACATGTATCTGTGCTGTCTAATTTAAACATCGCATACTCGCTAGTCAGCTTTATAAAGTGGTATTTATTTTAAGAAGTAGATGCCGCTGCGTCATAGCCTGTATATTTCACATGCTGAGTGAGACCTGCGTGTGTGATTTCTCAGATGGCTTTTGAATACAGGGTTACTGCTTCTGCTTACCTCAGAGTTTTTTGTTCTGTTCTCTGACTAAATATCACAGTATATTTGCCATTTTTTTCTGTAATCTGTAGTGACAGAGATGAACAAATTAGGTTGTTGGGTGTTTTAAATGCTGTTTCAGTTGTATGTTGATATTTTTTCCTACAGAAACACTGTTTAGATCATTGTCACTATTAAGGTGTAGTAATATTAATGTATAATGAGATATAATGCTATGCGTGGCAATAGCAAATATAACTTTACAATAGGAGGCAGACAACAATACCAAAAACAGGCAATAAGGAAACCAAACCGTACCTTCGTAAAAGTTTATTTAAATAACTGCAAGAATTAATATACCGTCAAATGCCCAGAGATCCAAACAAAGCGTGTTATTATCCAGTTCCTTTATCTCGAGGCGTTTAAAACGATTCCAAATAGGAGAACATGTATCCAATCACAGCAGCCGCTCAGTTTTAGCCACACCCCCTCGCCCCTGGTCCTCTCCTCTGATGAGATCCAGGCAGACTCGAGCGTGCAGCTGCGACCGCGGGTCCCTTCACCAGGTAAGAACAGGTATGATTCATGGTTTGAAGCTCCGGATAAACGTTGAAACGAGTCCGAGTGCAGACCGTATGTTCCCGGGCAGCGGCATCCTGCAGCGATGCGACAGAACAGACAGAATCTGCTGAAAAACTGAACCGCCTCACATCGCCAGTATGGCGTGTATAGAGTTTATTTGAGGACTCGGACAGGACCGTGTTTACACTTTTAAAGTACCAGTAAAACACAGATAGCGTTTCAGGAACTGCACTTGTATCCGAACTTCTTAACGCAGGTTTAAATTGTAGAGAAAAATAAAAAAAAGTATTTGTGTTTTTCTGTACTCAGGGATGTAAGATAAGGAAAACACGAGTTACACTTTGATAGATACATTTCCGCGTCAATATATGTATGTGTATTAGGGACATTTATCTAAAAGTAGTCTGGAGTAGCGGTTAGGACTCTGGACTCTTCACCGGAGGGTCGTGGGTTCAATCCCAGGCGGGGGACACTGCTGCTGTACCCTTGAGCAAGGTACTTTACCTAGATTGCTCCAGTAAAAACCCAACTGTATAAATGGGTGATTGTATGTAAAAATAATGTGATATCTGTGTCAATACAATTAAGTTTTTCAAAGATGGTGTTTGTGTGTAAACCAATATGGCCAGGTGATGCACTTCTTTAAAAACCTTTCCAAATCTTCGGTCAAATGTAAAACTCCTTACAGAGTGCAGATAGGTTAATGGTTACTGTGGAACACATATAGGAAACCATATATGCTCTATTCAAAAATGACCTTGACTGTGACCTTCTGACCTCTCCTTAAAGTCAAATGGAAACCTGGTTTATAATAACAAATTGTTACTTTGCTACAGTATTAGGTACTGATATTGAGCTTGGAAGACGTCAACGTGCCTGACAGTTCTAGTTGTTGTTGTTGTTGTTGTTGTTGTTGTTGTTATTGTTGTTATTATTATTATTATTATTATTATTATTATTGTTATTATTGTATTTCCCCAGCTCTTCTGTGCTGTTATGATGAGGACGCTCAGCTCCTGTCTGTTTGCTCTGCCTCTGCTTCTAACCAGTAAGAGATTTATTCTTTTATACAGCTTTATTCTGACCTACAGTAAACAGCGCGGCCTTGCAATGGTCTGATCCAACAGGGAATGGTACCATCCTTCAGCGCTGTCACGTCTGCTTTACCTGTGCGACAATCTCGGGATCTGTGATCTGTGATCCTCTTTCTTTACAATCCCTCTCTCCAGAACCAGAAGCGGACATTTCTCAGTGTTTTGTTTTTTTTACAGTGATGGTAAATAATGTTTTTAAAAGGTGGACATGAATTTAATATTCAGCAATGTAATATTTACTGTTCAGGTAAGCATTAAATATTTAGGAACATTAAAGCCATTTTTTTACTGTGAAAGAAACACAGCCCTGGGAATGCTATTGACATGTCGGCTTTCCGGTAAGTTTATGAATTTTCAAGAGGTTTAAGCAGAGGATGTGTTCTTGCAAAACCATGTTGGATTATTATTATTTTTTTTTAATGCAATGATTACAATATATAGGTAACCTGCAGTAAACTGATGCAGGCATGTTTCTGGCTTTCTAATCCACTTCTATTTCCTAATGTTCTTCTTTTTAAGTGTCGAATTCATGGTGACACAAGAGCAACTAAGATATTATTTAGTTTCCTTTTTTTTTATTTAGAGTGCCAAATTATTTTACCCCCAATTTGAATGGCTGTGAAATGTCCCCCTCCTGTCCTCTGAAGTCTGAATGAAATGAATTTATTTTTTTATTTTATTACTATATGCACCAGCTACAGAAACTGCCCCCCCCCACACACACACTTTTGAAACCAATACATTTAATTTCAAATGTAAACAATGAAGCTGACTGCTGTATGTATGAGCAGACATCTCGCAGAGAGAGATAGTTTGAATTCAGAATGTAGTGACTTCATTGTCTGCCTTCCTTCCCGCAGTTTCATTGGCAGTGGTGGTGCCCCGGTCACCAGTGATGTCACCTCCCGGCAGTGATGTCACTCTCAGCTGCTCTTTCTCCTATAAAGCGGGGGCTGATCTCACCAAAGTGGTGGTTACCTGGCAACACCGTGACTATCGGATGGTCCACAGTTACTATTACGGTCAGGACCAGCTGGCTCTGCAGAATGAAGCCTACAGGAATCGGACCCAGCTGTTCCCAGAGCAGCTCAGTGTGGGGAACGCCTCCCTCAGACTGAAGCAGGTGCGGGGGGAGGATGAGGGCTGGTACACCTGCGCTGTCACCAACCAAGTGGAGAACACCAGGGGAGACGTGAGGCTCATAGTGGCAGGTCAGTGTTTATAAACCATCCTGACATTGACTATTATACCATGGCAGGTAATTCAGGGGGAAGGGGACATGTTAAACACACACACAGCACATGTCGCACTACAGCGGACCCCACCGTCCAGGCATCCAGTGAGCTCGGGCGGACACCTGCAGGGCTGGCCTTTGTCCCCCGGAGGCCGGTCGCTTGCTGACCTCCGCTCTGGAGTTCCTGGGTGTGGAAGAGGAAGCTGGCTCGGTCGTGGGATCGGAGGACGTCCGCTGAACCTTCAGTTCTCCTGAGCTGTGTGAGGAATCGCTGCGGTGAGGGGAGAAAGGACATTCTACATAGGGGAGCAAATCAGGGGTTAAATAATTGAGTACTCTAAATTTATGAAATAAAAAATACACTAGCATGTCATTTTGAAGATGTACACATTTCAAAACAAGGGAGGCGCTGATTGTTATCGACGGAGAAGAGGAGCGATGATCTGTATTCCTGTAGAGATGTGTTCAGGTTTACAGCGCCGGCGAAAGAGAGGGGGAGTCAGTCTGCAGGTAACAGGAACCACACAAAACACTTTCATTCTTGGCTGCCATCAGGGTTGGGGTCAGTTCCTTAGTAAAAGCAGCAGATTATGTGTTCTTCACATTGTGTTCTATGCATATTAGGCTCTGTGTTCAAACAACTTACTTTTCTTCTTGATCTTGAAGACCCTGCACGTGGCTCAAATGTTGACGTTCATATTTGTGCAGGTGGTTAAAAAGCTTGTTCATTGGCTGTGTTTCTGTGTCTGTCCAGCCCCTTACAGCGAGCCGCAGTTAGCGATTGGCCTGCCTCGCCCCGGTGATCCTGTGACCCTGACTGTCAGGGTGGCGGGCGGTTATCCCCGGCCCACACTGCTGTGGCTGAATGCGGCAGGAAGTGACATCACAAACCAGAGCCACACCAAGCAGTCTGTGGACAGCAGGGGGCTCTACCAGATCCAGAGTGAGCTGGAGGTGGTGGTGAATGAAGCAGAGACCTTCACCTTCGAGCTGGATCACCCCGTGATGGAGCAGAGAGTGAGCCGAGCTGTCACCCTGCACCCAAGCACAGGTAAGGGCATGTGGAGAGAAATCGGGGCTGAGCGCACGGGGGTGAGGGTGCACCGTTTTTATAATTCAGTCAACCCGAGTCAACCTCAATTCAGAACGTCCGATTCTGTTCCCTCTCTGCTGCAGCTCTTTACTGATGTTCAGCGGGAAGCCGATTACAGAAGACTCCTTGTCCGTTGCTACCAGACCCTGTTCAGATTAGTCATGTGTGCAGTAGTCAGGCCATAAACTGTGGCCTGATATCGACTGGACAGTATACTTCAGGCTTTGAGAAACAAATACCCCCTTGTGTTGATCTGGTGTCCTCTCCCAATGCAGTCCCCTGTCAGACACTACCCCCCCTCATGTTGATCTGGTGTCCTCTCCCAATGCAGTCCCCTGTCAGACACTACACCCCTCATGTTGATCTGGTGTCCTCTCCCAATGCAGTCCCCTGTCAGACACTACACCCCTCATGTTGATCTGGTGTCCTCTCCTAATGCAGTCCCCTGTCAGACACTACCCCCCCTCATGTTGATCTGGTGTCCTCTCCCAATGCAGTCCCCTGTCAGACACTACCCCCCCTCATGTTGATCTGGTGTCCTCTCCTAATGCAGTCCCCTGTCAGACACTACCCCCCCTCATGTTGATCTGGTGTCCTCTCCCAATGCAGTCCCCTGTCAGACACTACACCCCTCATGTTGATCTGGTGTCCTCTCCTAATGCAGTCCCCTGTCAGACACTACCCCCCCTCATGTTGATCTGGTGTCCTCTCCCAATGCAGTCCCCTGTCAGACACTACCCCCCCTCATGTTGATCTGGTGTCCTCTCCCAATGCAGTCCCCTGTCAGACACTACCCCCCCCCTCATGTTGATCTGGTGTCCTCTCCCAATGCAGTCCCCTGTCAGACACTACCCCCCCTCATGTTGATCTGGTGTCCTCTCCCAATGCAGTCCCCTGTCAGACACTACCCCCCCTCATGTTGATCTGGTGTCCTCTCCCAATGCAGTCCCCTGTCAGACACTACCCCCCCCCTCATGTTGATCTGGTGTCCTCTCCCAATGCAGTCCCCTGTCAGACACTACCCCCCCTCATGTTGATCTGGTGTCCTCTCCCAATGCAGTCCCCTGTCAGACACTACCCCTCCTCATGTTGATCTGGTGTCCTCTCCCAATGCAGTCCCCTGTCAGACACTACCCCTCCTCATGTTGATCTGGTGTCCCCCAAAACTTCCGCACGATCAAATAATTACACATTTATCTGCCCCAGATTTGTTAGTTTTCAGCTTGCATCTCTGAGTATCTGCTCTGTGTGGTATTGATGCTCGCTCGTTGATTCTCCAGCTGAATTCAGTGAGCCGCGCTTGACCATGGACTTGGCGATGCAGCCCGGGGGGGGTAGAGGTATTCACAGCTGTCATACAGGGGGGGGGGGGGGTGGAGGTATTCACAGCTATCATACAGGGGGGGGTGGAGGTATTCACAGCTATCATACAGGGGGGGTAGAGGTATTCACAGCTATCATACAGGAGGGGGTAGAGGTATTCACAGCTATCATACAGGGGGGGGTGGTAGAGGTATTCACAGCAATCATACAGGAGGGGGTAGAGGTATTCACAGCTATCATACAGGAGGGGGTAGAGGTATTCACAGCTATCATACAGGAGGGGGTAGAGGTATTCACAGCTATCATACAGGAGGGGGTAGAGGTATTCACAGCTATCATACAGGGGGGGTAGAGGTATTCACAGCTATCATACAGGAGGGGGTAGAGGTATTCACAGCTATCATACAGGGGGGGTAGAGGTATTCACGGCTATCATACAGGGGGGGTAGAGGTATTCACAGCTATCATACAGGAGGGGGTAGAGGTATTCACAGCTATCATACAGGAGGGGGTAGAGGTATTCACAGCTATCATACAGGGAGGGGGTAGAGGTATTCACAGCTATCATACAGGGAGACCTTATTGTAGATTTCAGTGTGTAGGGTTAACACATGACTCCACGTACACTAGCACAGTCTGGGTCCTATCGGGCTTTTTACCTGCACCCCAGTGGATTCTGGGAAGTGTAGTCCTGCTGTGAGAGGTTCCTTTCTGCTTGCTTACACAGGCCCGGCTTCACTTCCTGCAGATCTGGATTAGTCCTCACTCATATTTATTTATTTTTTCTCTGTTTTATGTATAGTTCCTCCTCTTGTATTGGGAATGCACCAAAGACAGTTTCGGATCCTCCTAGTCGTGGCTCCAGTGACGGTATTCGCGCTGGCGGTGATTTTACTCTTCATGACGAGATGTCGACGGCAGCGCTGTGCTTCTGAACCGTCGACTCCACTTACAGACCACAACAAACAAACAAACAAACAGCGTTCCTGAAATTGTTTTACATGTACCAGTAGATGAAGGGAGGCAGGCAGATGAAAAAGACAGAAATCACTACATTTGTAAAAAAAAAATACTATTTGTAAATTTGTGTAATTGACTTTTATACATTTTCTACTTCCAATAAGATGCGTGCAGCTGTAAGAAATGGGTAAAGGTTGTAATGTTGTTTTTATCATTATTTTATTTATTTTTTCACCTCATATCACGCTGCGGCTGCTGAATTGATGCATTTTATTCTGTCACAGACTTTGCGCTCGGTTCATCCACGAGATTGATTGTCCACGGATGGAAGGTAATTGTGTAAATATTGTGTGATTGTGTGTGCTTTTGTTAAAAAAAAAAATAATTAAAAAATAAATTACTTTGGCAGGTGTGGAATGCGGACAGTTATTAAATGGGTTAATTTGTGCTGATTTGGTATTTGAAGGTGTGTGTTTCGGGGAAGGGGGGGTTGGTTGGTTGGTTGGGGGGGTTGGTTGGTTAGGGGGGGGTTGGTTGGGGGGGGCGGGTTGGTTGGGGGGGGTGGGTGGGTTGGTTGGGGGGGGCGGGTGGGTTGGTTGGTTGGTTGGTTGGGGGGGGCGGGTTGGTTGGTTGGTTGGGGGGGCAGGTTGGTTGGTTGGTTGGGGGGGGCGGGTTGGTTGGGGGGGGTTGGTTGGGGGGGCAGGTTGGTTGGTTGGTTGGTTGGGGGGCAGGTTCGTTGGTTGGTTGGGGGGGGGTTGGTTGGGGGGGGCGGGTTGGTTGGTTGGTTGGGGGGGTTGGGTTGTGTTTTCAGGAAGCTGTTTCTTAATTACATCTGCTCCACTTGCTCTGTTTAATTGATCGCGTTTGAGATGATGCCAAAATGCGATGATGTGATTTTCTTACTGGCGTTTGTACAAGACAATAAAAATAAAATAATAATAATGATAATAATAATAATAATAATAATAATAATAATGAAAAATTCCAAGATAAGCATTTTCACTTTTTTTATTTATTTATTCTTCAAAACTATTATAAACATGCTTTCCAAGTTACTTTCATCTGGTTTTATTTTTTTTTCGGACTCGGCTATACCGGTTCCAGTGAGAACATAAACACGATTAGAAACCAGAGCCGCGCTTTCAAGCCAGCCGTGCTCATCCGGGTCCCAGCAGCGGATTAACCCATCGGGTGCCGTTGTCCTCAATGGAGGTCAGGCTACTTCGCCATTTTATTTATTTATTTATTTATTTATTTATTTTGGGAGCATTTTTAACTGGCTGGCATCTACCCGTTACTTTAATTGTGTCTTTTAACTACAGTGCTGTAACTTTCTCTCGTGTTTGTTAACCGCAAAACTTCTAAATGGAATGTATCACATCGCAAAAATAAATACACAAATACAGCTTGTGTGGCGACTTTAAAAAAAAGTGGTTCAGCCTCCACATCACGACCAGCGAGTCCACCCCACCCCCCTCACCACTCTCTCTGTGTGAAGAAGCGTCTCCTCCCCTCTGTCCCGAGTCTGTCCCCTGGTCCTGTTTTCTGTATGTTAGGGGTTAACTTTACCAGCCCCGCAGATTTTAAAGACAGCAATCACGTCACCTCTCCTCATTACTTGCCGGTATTAATTTCTGCGAGGTCGCGGCACGAGTTTCCAAAGGTTAGCATATATATATATATATATATATATATATATATATATATATATATATATATTTTACGTCATTCACTTGTGATCTGAAGAACGGATTGGATTTGAACAGCACATAAAACTGAGCAAAACTCAAAAATGAGGTACCCTTAATTAGGAACGCCCTTTATACCTCGTACCTCACGGACGTGTTGAAGTCCGGAGCCCGTTTAACAAACAATTCATTCGGGTGTGGGGACTGCCTGCAGTACCGCGTTTCGACCACAAGATGTCAGCGTTGACTCGCATATTACACGCTTGTATAATTAATTCCCTCTCGCCCTCCCACGCCGGAGCTAAACTACACAAAAACAACGACAATGCTCCAGCGAACTGAGTGAGTTCAGAGTCATGGGGTTAGACAGACGGTACTGTAGATTGTAAATGCAGTTCAAGATCACTCTACTGTCGTGAAATAACATTGTAACCACAATTTCTGATTAATAGACCACACTGTAACGCCAGTACTAGAGATCTGTAGGAAAGAGATCTCAACACTGCAGAGCTGTATAGAGGTCTATAGGAAAGAGAACTCAACACTGCAGAGCTGTATAGAGGTCTATAGGAAAGAGAGCTCCCCTCAACACTTCAGAGCTGTATAGAGGTCTATAGGAAAGAGAGCTCCACACTGCAGAGCTGTATAGAGGTCTATAGGAAAGAGAACTCAACACTGCAGAGCTGTATAGAGGTCTATAGGAAAGAGATCTCAACACTGCAGAGCTGTATAGAGGTCTATAGGAAAGAGAACTCAACACTGCAGAGCTGTATTGAGGTCTATAGGAAAGAGAACTCCACACTGCAGAGCTGTATAGAGGTCTATAGGAAAGAGAACTCCACACTGCAGAGCTGTATAGAGGTCTATAGGAAGGATAACTCCCCTCAACACTGCAGAGCAGAACTGTGTTGTTTATCCTGTGTGCTGCTCTCTAGCTCTGTGCTCTGTTTGTATGTTCTGGGTTCCGATTCCGGGTTCCGTGTTCTGTTCTGTTTGTTCCGTGTTCTCTGCACCCTGCTTGGCGTTTCCCTGAAGTGTCAGTGAGATGTCGTGTCACACGGAGGCTCTGTCCCTATTAGACATGAGAGGAGGCTGCGGTTGCTATGAAACCCTCTCCTTCTCTCTCCTCTCTCGCTATTTATACACTTCTGTTTCTCCCTGTCTGGTGCCGGCACCGCGGGAAGCCTGGGTTCCAGTCTGGGGTGCTAGGCGGCGCAGAGTGTGTGTGTCTCAGTGTGTGTGTGAGTGTCTGTGTCAGTGTGTGTTAGTGTGTGTCAGTATTGCTCTCTCAGCTCCATGTCTTGCTGGTACAGTGCAGTGTTGTGGTTTCTCTCAGCGTGTCGGTGTGTGTGTGTGTGTTAGTGTGTGTCAGTATTGCTCTCTCAGCTCCCTGTCTTGCTGGTACAGTGCAGTGTTGTGGTTTCTCTCAGCGTGTCGGTGTGTGTCTCTCTCTCTCGCTGTGGTTTCTCTGCAGAGCTGCAGCAGTGGCTGTGTCTCTGCTCCACCTGCCTGCTTTACCAGACCTCTCTGTGCTTTACAATGCTTCCCTATGCTTTACTAGACCTCTCTGTGCTTTACAATGCTTCCCTATGCTTTACCAGACCTCTCTGTGCTTTACAATGCTTCCCTATGCTTTACCAGACCTCTCTGTGCTTTACAATGCTTCCCTATGCTTTAACAGACCTCTCTGTGCTTTACAATGCTTCCCTATGCTTTACCAGACCTCTCTGTGCTATACAATGCTTCCCTATGCTTTACCAGACCTCTCTGTGCTTTACAATGCTTCCCTATGCTTTACCAGACCTCTCTGTGCTTTACAATGCTTCCCTATGCTTTACCAGACCTCTCTGTGCTTTACAATGCTTCCCTATGCTTTACCAGACCTCTCTATGCTTTACCAGACCTCTCTTTTACTATGGGAAACTTTTAGAAGAATAGTTACTGTGCCTGTCTTGTATGTTCTGAAGTAAAATCGTAGAATGCAGAAAAGTTAAGAGAAGCCAGCTTTCTTGGGAGCCGTGCAAATTAAAAAAAGATCTCTCTTAACCTGAGATAATAAAATCTACATTATTTGTGCCAATGTTTCATCAGTGTTTTCACACCATCTTGGACTCCCTTGAATGACTTGAATAAGTAGAATTATTTATTTATTTATTTTATATCGAGAGTGTGTATTCTGAGCTGAATGAGAGTCAGTGCTTTACTATCCTCTGTGCATCTCTGCTTGTGCTGGTAAACCTGGCTGTGTGTGTTACCACACTAACCTCAGCCCCCTCTCTATCTCTCTCTCTGCCCCCCCCACCTCTCTTCTCGCTCGCATGCTTTCGTGGAAACCCCCCCCCCCCCCCATGAACTCTGCATTCTCGAAAATCACACGACACAGCGGAGACCACACTGCCTGCTTCCACTTCCTCACCTTTCTCACACGGAAGCATTGTAAAGCACAGAGAGGTCTGGTAAAGCATAGGGAAGCATTGTAAAGCACAGAGAGGTCTGGTAAAGCATAGGGAAGCATTGTAAAGCACAGAGAGGTCTGGTAAAGCATAGGGAAGCATTGTAAAGCACAGAGAGGTCTGGTAAAGCATAGGGAAGCATTGTAAGGCACAGAGAGGTCTGGTAAAGCATAGGGAAGCATTGTAAAGCACAGAGAGGTCTGGTAAAGCATAGGGAAGCATTGTAAAGCACAGAGAGGCATGGTAAAGCATAGGGAAGCATTGTAAAGCACAGAGAGGTCTGGTAAAGCATAGGGAAGCATTGTAAAGCACAGAGAGGTCTGGTAAAGCATAGGGAAGCATTGTAAAGCACAGAGAGGTGTGGTAAAGCATAGGGAAGCATTGTAAAGCACAGAGAGGTCTGGTAAAGCATAGGGAAGCATTGTAAAACACAGAGAGGTCTGGTAAAGCATAGGGAAGCATTGTAAAGCACAGAGAGGCGTGGTATCCAAGCTCCCCAGCCCGAGGAGTGGCATTATATTCTCATGTGTCACACGACCCCATGCAGTATTTTTTTTTATCATCTCTGGTGAGCAATATTATTTTTCCTGCCAAAGTTCTGTGTTGCTTGTTGTGGTGGGGGGGTTGATGCCAGGGAGTTATTAGCTGGATAAGCCCATGGAAAACGTTGCTCAACAGTTTTTATGAAACAGACACAGAAGTAGGATACTTCTCAGGGTACCAGTGTGCCCGCAGCGCCTCAGGGGGAGGTGTGTTTGAAGCAGGACGGGGCTCTGCGCTCAGCAGGTGGGTTTCCTGCCTTGACCACAGAAGCACGAGGCTGCACAGCGATACCAGCAGCAGCACAAGACTTTCTGATCAGAGCATCTCGGGGAAATTCTGCTTCCAAAATTAACTGGTTGTTTCAGCAGTTTCCAGGAAGCTTTTTTTGTTTTCTTCTCCTCCTCCCCCCCCATGGTGTTCATGCACTGACACACGCTGTGCACATGTGAAGGCACACTGCCATGCACAAGGAGACACACACACACACACACACACACCCTGTAAAAGGCAATGACTCGTGCACACACAAGCAGACTCACATTAAAATGCACACCAACGCAGACCTGCTCTCTCTCTCTGTCACACTCAAACACACACAGAGACCTGCTCTCACACACACAGAGACCTGCTCTCTCTCTCTCTCACACACACACACCCCCCGACACACACACACACACACACACTGAGCGAGGCAGCGCGGAGCTGCAAACTCCATTGAACCGAACCCTGAGTCAGCAAACACAGGAGGGACTTTGCGCTTGTAGAAGCACACCTGTGGAATGAGATTAGCCACACAAACAACCGCAGAGACGAGAACGGCTTCCAACCACTTTTAATGAACCCAAAAATACAGTTTAAAAATCACAAGGCAAAATAATAAAAACAGAAAAAAAAAAAAAAAAAATTCAATGTTACATCATAATAATAATAATAATAAAATCATTATCATCACCTCTCATCATTTATAAATGTTATATTACACCTATTAACAAGAGCGCAGGGCTGGTACAATTACAAGATCAGGTTTGTTTGTTTTTTTTCAAAAGTATTACATTTTATGAAGAATTTTGTGTTTTTTTGTTTGTTTCATTTCTCTCCCCCCCCCACATTATTACTATTATTGTGATGTTTTTTAAAAAAAAAAAAAAAATGAATATACCCAGAAAGAAAGAAAAGAGGAAATATTTATATATATATAAAAATAGGAGAAGAGAAAATCCATTAAAAAAAAAATACAATTACTACAATTAATAATACAATCAACGAGGGGGGGGGACGGCTATGAATCAGAGAGATCTAGGGAGCAACAGAGGAAAAATAAACACCATGAGAGAGGGGGCGATCCCCAAGAACAACAACAATAATAATAATAATAATAATAATAACAACAATAATAATAGGACAATTATCAGAAAGATGATAAAACACTAAAAAATAACACGCTGTATAGAAACCCTCTGAGTTGATAAGGCAGCAATCAGTTATATTAGATACAATTCACGTGTGTGTGTGTGTAAAATCAATTCTCTTTTTCTTAAAATATCAGCCCCCCCCCCCACACCCCGCCCCGCCCCTCCCTGAATTCTCATTTATTTACTATTTATCCAGGTTGCATCTCATTTCAATATATATAGATATATTTTGTTTAAATGTACTTCAATTTATTTATTTATTCCGTTTGTCTAAAATCTTTTTTTTTTATTATTATAAAAAACAAGGCAAGAAGGTATTAGTATTTGCAGCTCAGCAAAGAACGAAAGAACGAGACTGAATGAACGAAAGTAAGCCCCCCCCAAGCGTAGCCCCTATTTGTCAGCTGCCTGTGGTGGATTCAGCCCTCTGCGCTGGTTCGGAGCAGCGCTCCTGCTGTTACTGGACTTGATCGGATTTCTACAGGAACACGACCCACACATGGTGTCCCAACGTGGCGGAGAACTAAAAACACACAGAGTCCCGGCCTATTGCTGTAATATACTGTGATTTTATATTCCTCCTCTTCAGGTCACTGTGTATAATTGTACTATGTTAAGGTCTCCTGTCTAATGTGGATCTGTTTTTATAAAGCTTGTGTGTGTTGATTTATTTTAAAAAGTTATGGCAGGGCAACTTCTCAAACTTTCATGCAAACCGTTTTAAAATTCCTAAAAAAAAATAAAAGAATTAAAAAAAATGAGCCTCGCTTTAGCATTCAAGTGACAGAGAGAGAGAGAGAGAGAGAGAGAGAGAGAGAGAGAGAGAGAGAGAGAGAGAGAGAGAGAGAGAGAGAGCGAGAGAGAGAGAGAGCGAGAGAGAGAGACAGAGACAGAGACAGAGACAGAGACAGAGACAGAGAGACAGAGAGACAGAGATATAGGCACCTTGATTTAAAGCACAGCAAATGCTTTGTCCATTTTTTGTGACCAGTGCCAACTTCAGACTGGAGTTGTAGACATCCTACAGGAACCCCCTCCTGCCCTACATATAAAAATCTAAAAAACCCAGAAAACTGCTCAAATCAAGTCTGTTTAAATGTTGATTTGTGGAGTGGAGGGGAAGGGGCGACTAATTAAAATGAATGCAGTTTTTAAAAGTTACCTCAGTACTTTTATTTGGCAAACCTCTCTCTCTCTCTCTCGAGAACGCGGTCGATGGACTGCTGGTTGAAAACGGGCTTCGATAAAGTTACCGGACTTTTTAATCTGACTGTAATTAAAAACTTTGTTGTTTTGTTTTAAAACGTCATCTCCAACTACCTGGTTCAGCAGACGCTGGATAAGTTATCTTTGCGTTTACTTAGGAAAAAAAAAAAGTGAGGCAGAGAGGGGAAAAATCCTTGATGATGGCTTGAGAGAGAATACAGGTGTGTGCGAGACAGCGTCAGTGTGCGTGAGAGAGAGAGAGAGAGAGACACAGTCAGTCAGTGTGTGTGTGTGTGTGTGTGTGTGTGTGTGTGAGAGAGAGAGAGACACACACACACAGTCAGTCAGTGTGTGTGTGTGTGTCCATAAAGTTTTGACAGATCCCCTCAATCCACAAAATCCAGGGCAGGTTTTAAAACTGCAGCCCGTGCACTGGAAACCAAATGGCAAAAACATGAAATATATATACTTGAGTCTCAAACCAAAACCTGGGGGGAGGAGGATGACGATGACTGTGTGACTAAACTGGAGCTGTACAACATTGATGAAGAGAACACAGGAGTCAACACCAGCGCACACGCCTGCACAGATGACACAGGGGGGGGGTCGCAGGCTGTCTGCCTGCCTGGATCAGCACTCCTTGTTCTCCAGAGAGAGCTGTGCTGTGGCTCTGTGCAGCTCGGTACTCACTCTGCGCGTGGCCACACTGTTCTCCGCTGGGTCAGGGCTGCTGCTGCTGCTGCTGTTATTATTGTAGATTTCAATCTTCCCCTTCTCCTCTCTGCTCCTGCTTTCTGCATCCCTGCTGCCTTCCTCTTCGTGATCCATCATCGCCAGCGGTGTCATCGTCATCGTCGCTTTCCCAGCGCTGCTGCTGCTGCTGCTCCCCCCTCGCTCCCCCTTTCCCCTTTCCTCCTCTCCCCGAGGCGTCTCCTGCTTCTGCTCCTCGCCCCTCACTTTCTTGTCGTCTGACTCCTCGGAGCTCGCCTCCATCCTCTGGTCCTCGCTCCAGCGTCTCTTGAAGCGCAGTTTGAGGGGGATGCACTTGCTGCTGCTGCTGCTCCCCCCCGACCCCGTCCCCACTCCGAATCCCGGGCTGGAAGGAACGCTGGCGTTCCCGCCGCTCCTCTCCCCTCCCGCGCTCCCGTTCCCAAATCCCGGCTGCGATTCCAAATCCAGGGGCTCCGGTTTGGGGGAGACTGGGAAACCAGCGGAGGAGGAGGAGGAGGGAGTGTGGTTCCCGGTCCGCGATGAAGCCAAGGGGGAGGCCAGGGCAGAGGCAGCCCCTCTCCGGCTGCTGACTCCTGCTGGCTGCTGGTACTGCTGCAGGTGTCGGCTGTGGGTTTGATGGTAGTGTTGGTGGGGGTGGGGGCTGTGATGGGCCGTGAACTGGTAGCCGTCCAGCAAGCTGCCACCGCCGGGGGTGTGGGGGGAGGGGGTCGCGGGGGTCTTGAAGACATCCTCGTCCAGATAGTCCTCTTCGTCCCCGAAATCCTCTTCCTCCCCCTCTCTGGAGAAGCTCTCGTCCTCGCTGATACCCTCCACCTCCACCTCCTCAGACTCAGACTCGGAGATGGGCTCCACTTTGATCTGGGGGACCCCCGGAACGGCAGAAGAATGACAACCGGAGGCATTTGAGGAGGAGGAGGAGGAGGAGGAGGAGGAAGGGGCGTTACCCCCTGCGGAGGACGAATTCGGGGTACCAGAAGCCGAAGAGCCGAAAGAGGAGGAGGGAACCCCGCTATGCGCGGTGCTGGTACCGTTCAAAACCCGCTCCCTGTGCTTCTTACCCAGCGGAGGAGGCTGGAGCTTGAACTTGAAGGAGGACAAGTGATCCTCTCCAGAGGGCTGCTGCTGCTGCTGCTGCTGGGGGGCTGGGTGGTGCTGCAGGTGGTGAGCGGAGGGCGGGGGTGGCAGAGGGTGCTGGGAGGAGGAAGAGGAGGAGGATGAGGAGTGGTTGCTGTGCAGGCTGGCGTGCAGAGGATGCCCCTTGTCCAGCCTCTGGGGCTGGGGCACTATGATGTTGGGGTAGTGCATGAACGCCCTGGGGGAGAGGTGGTAGTTGTAGACGCTCTGCGTGTGAGCTTGCAGGTACCGCTTCATATCCTCGCTGTTGAAGGAGAAGTGGCTGCTGTACATGGGGCTGAGCGTGGGGGACGGGGTGTAGTTCAGGTGGCCGGGGGTCATGGGCAGGGCCGGGGACAGCTGGGGGCCCATCATTGACCCTCCGGGGCCCGGGAGGGGGGACACGGGGAAGGGGCTGAGGGGGTCCACCCTGTGCGGCCGGCCGTGGGGGTAGACCCTGAAGAGGGAGTCGTGGGACAGGCGCGGGTGGAGGGAAGGGGGGAGCCCGCGGAACCCGCCGGGCACTGGCAGGTCTCTGGGGACCCCGCCCCTGTCTTCGGAGTTGGCTCCCCCTCCGCCTCCCCCTCCCCCTCCGATCCCCTCCTCGATCTCCGAGTTGACGGAGGTGCCGTCGCTGCAGTCGCTCACGGATCCCCGTGCCATGCGCCTCGCCACGGCGGAGAACAGGTTGGGGCTGCGCAGGTCCTCGTTCGGGGAGAGCACGTCCGAGGGGGTGGACGGGAACCGGAAGTGGGGACCCCCCGTGGGGACTGGAGGGGCGCTTTGGGGGACCCCGCCTAGAGAGACAAAGAGAGAGGGAGAGAGAAGTGGTCAGGGCTAACACAGACACCCTGATTTAGTGCCTTCATATCAGGGACTAGTGCTATATATTATAAAGACATTTCAGAGGGCTGGATCTCATCAATATCAGGGTCTAGTGCTGTATATTATAAAGACATTTCAGAGGGCTGGATCTCATCAATATCAGGGTCTGCTGTATATTATAAAGACATTTCAGAGGGCTAGATCTCATCAATATCAGGGTCTAGTGCTGTATATTATAAAAGCATTTCAGAGGGCTGGATCGCATCAATATCAGGGTCTAGTGCTGTATATTATAAAGACATTTCAGAGGGCTGGATCTCATCAATATCAGGGTCTAGTGCTATATATTATAAAGACATTTCAGAGGGCTGGATCGCATCAATATCAGGGTCTACTGCTATATATTATAAAGACATTTCAGAGGGCTGGATCGCATCAATATCAAGGTTGGCTACAATGCTAGTTATTAATGTGATGCTTCCTCTCATGACTCAGTGTTAGTTGAACGGCTGAACTGTGAAGTGGAGGAGGAGGGGGAGGATTTGTAACCCTGAGTCACTCATCTCTCAGCCAGACCCCGCCCCCCCGCACCAGTCAGACTGATAGCGAGAAGGTTCCTCTCCAAATCCTGTTGCGTCTGCGGGACACCCCCAGTGGAACCCAGGTCACATGACAGCGCGGGGTGTGCGTGTGTTTGCGTGTCACCACTTACCTCCAGGCCCCATGTCAATGAAGGGGTAGTTAACCAGGACCAGCTTATTGAAGTTGAACTTGTAGGTGAATCGCTTTCCTTTAGTCTTGTGAAGAATACGCTTGTTGTAGTAATACCTGGAGAGAGAGAGAGAGAGAGAGAGAGAGAGAGAGAGAGAGAGAGAGAGAGAGAGAGAGAGAGAGAGAGAGAGAGAGAGACTTTTAGAGACAGTAATTGTTCAACTGCTTTCATTTGAAAGCCAATTTTAATCGACTGACAAACAGCGACTTCGATCTGCAGCGATGCGTTGCCGCTGTGAGAAGCTCTGTTTTAACAGAACGCCGCGTCGTTGGGATTTTGATCAACGCTGTGTTGAAATTGCTTTTAAAAAAAGCCAACGGGAATTGGGAGTAGATTGAATTAAGCCGGACCCTGTTCTGTAGCCGCAGGTCGATCTGCTAGCGATAAGAAACTATTTTAAAAAAAAAAAAAAAAAGACGCGTATGAACGCGATGCTCTTCACTGTAAATGTTTCATCATGTCAGCTAATGCTGGCTCGGGACGCGCAAGGGTTTAGAGTGATGTTCTTAAAAACCAAACCAAAAAAAAAGAGTTTATGTTGAGAGGGGGAAGGCGACACTTCAGCAATGCTGTTATTACAGTGAGTTAGTGAAGTGCAGTTCAGACACAGTGTCCTTACACTGAGACAGACACACAGCGAGAAAGACAGAAACGCACAGCGAGAAAGACACACAGCGAGAAAGACAGAGAGACAGACAGAGACACACAGCGAGAAAGAGACACACAGCGAGAAAGACAGAGAGACAGACAGAGACACACAGCGAGAAAGAGACACACAGCGAGAAAGACAGAGAGACAGAGACACACAGCGAGAAAGAGACACACAGCGAGAAAGACAGAGAGACAGAGACACACAGCGAGAAAGAGACACACAGCGAGAAAGACAGACAGAGACACACAGCGAGAAAGGCATACAGAGACAAACACACACACAGCGAGACGGACACACGGGGAAGAAAACAGCATCTATTTCTGAGCGTCGCAGCGTGCAATTTAAATGAAAGAAAAAACACACACATACGGTCGACAGTAAAACATCACATGGGAGTCGTTTTAGTTCCACCCACCAATTACTGAGATTTGAAGTGTGGTTTGCATTTAAAAATAAAAAAGGCACACTGGCAAAAACACACACACACAGAGAGGAGACGGAGCTGGAGGGAGGTCACTGTGTGAAACTCTGCTAATCAACCAGGGATACACCACTGAAAACAACACACACGTTTGTGTAGGCTAGCAGGCAGAGGGTAAAGGGGGCAAGTACTGACAAGAAAGAAAGAACGAATGAAAGAAAGAAAGAAAGAAAGAAAGAAAGAACCTTCAAAGCACAGGTGTTACAAAAACTAGCAAAAAAAAAAAAAATCCTCAAGGCTCTCATTTTATTTGAACCCTTTCAACTCCTGGCAGCACCTCAGTGTGGTTTAGAGTTCTTTAAAAAAAAAAAAAGCACATTTCTTAACTATGAGCTTTTCACAGAAGAGAAAGGCGTCATTGAATTTCACACAAAAAAAAAAAAAAAACTTTACCCAAAGTGACTTTTTGTTTTGTTTTAAGCCCCCCCCCCCCCCATGCCCCGCCCCGCCCCCCCTCTAAAGGATTAAGACAGCAGCAGGCGGCAGGTTCATTACACACAGGATCTTTGATCCAGTTCAAATGATCCTCAAAAGCGAGGCACAGCACCGACTGACATGCAGGAGTCTCACACCTGGGCTTCCTCGCTGGGGGGTCCTGGCTAAGGGGGGGGGGGGGGGGTACACTTAAATCAATGCTGTCATCACTGGCCAATCAGGGCACTGCTCCTGTATCCAGGGGAGTGCAGGCTTGTAATAATTTGTAATAGGAGAGACACTCGCCTCCCATCAGCAGGGTCTGTGTAGTAATACGATAGCAGGGATGGATGCAAGACTCCGGTTGCGCAGCAGTTTCACCCATTCCAGGTTTTCTTACGAGCCTGATTAGCCCACAGTGTGTAAAGGTAAGCTCAGGTGTGTCTCACTGAAGTCATACCAAAGCCAGGACTGGATTAAACTGCGATGTAACGGGAGTCTTATCTCCACACCTGGATATAGAGGGATGGAAGTAAGACTCCCCTTGCTTTAGCAGTTTGATAATCAAGCTGGTAGTAAAACCTGGAGTGGGTGAAAGTGCAACGCAATAGGAGTCTTATTGCCCTCCCTGCAGTTACACGCCGAGAGGCAGCACTGCCTGCTGTCTGAATAAAGCTACCAAGACACACAGACTTGCAGAAACGCACTCCTGCACGCACACACACACGCACGCATGCACACACACACACACACACACACACACACACACACACACTGCAGCAGGGAGACTTAACACTCTCCACATTCTTCTGCAACGAGGAAACTTTTTTTTTTGGCCAAGTCAAAACTTGTCTTAGCCTGTAATGAATCGAGAGAGAGAGAGAGAAGCAGCACTGTGCAGGAGTTTAAATAAATAAATAAAATGTAAAACATGACACGGAACTCGTTCGGCGACTTGATGATTAAAGTTTTCGGAAGGACGTCGACAAAAACAAGACAAACAAAAAAAAGAAGTCTAAGTCGATCACGCTCCACCCAGACAGACTCTGGGTGTAATTAAATCTTCCAGACGTCACCTGAAACTTTGCCAAGTGCGGCGAGAGAAACCACGAGCAGCCTGTCAGGGACGCTGTCTGGGTTTGCCGGAGTCACCGCGAGAGGAACACGGCTCCACCGAGAAGCACGAGCAAAACAATCACGGGACCGCACTATACAACACTAATATAAAACCCTGTACAGAACTACAGCAGCTACCCACCATGGTGTCTATATAAAGTGCTGATCTAGTGCGCTGGCATTGCCTGCTGTGTGCTGGGCAGAGCCTCGCTGTGCTGTACTGCACACAGGGCAATGCTGGCGTTGACCGCACTATATAACACTAATATAAAACCCTGTACAGAACTACAGCAGCTACCCAACACGGTGTCTATATAAAGTGCTGATCTAGTGCACTGGCATTGCCTGCTGTGTGCTGGGCAGAGCCTCGCTGTGCTGTTCTGTACACAGAGCAATGCTGGCGTTGACCGCACTACGTGACACCAGTTATAAAAGTATTTTTTGTTTTTTTTTCCTGCTGCAGTGGTGTGCCGTTTGAACAGTAGTGCAGTTGTGGTGGGGTCTTGTCGAAGCGTGACGCAACCAGAGTCGTGTTTAACCCCTGCCACGCCAGGCCACGTCCCTGACAGGGCCCCCTTTGTGGCTTGTTTACAAACACAGCGTCTGTATGCAGATGAGGGGAGCTGGGGAGAGCTCATTGTCAGACTGGGACAGAGAAAAGGCTCTTTACTGGAGAACAGAGGAACCACTGATAGCAGGGAGAGGGGCGAGAGGAGGAGGGGGGGGCGAGAGGAACATCACGGTTTAACTCTCTCTCCACAGCACTCTATGGAAAACACCAGAGAGAGGGAGGGGAGCCAGAAACACACACAGACACAGTCAAGCGCTCCTGAAGCCACTTCGCTCTGTGGGGCAGCTGCTGTAGTTCTGCTGTAGGGTTTTATATTAGTGTTATATAGTGCGGTCCCGCCAGCATTGCCCTGTGTGCAGTACAGCACAGCGAGGCTCTGCCCAGCACACAGCAGGCAATGCCAGTGCACTAGATCAGCACTTTATATAGACACCATGGTGGGTAGCTGCTGTAGTTCTGTACAGGGTTTTATATTAGTGTTGTATAGTGCGGTCAAAGCCAGCATTGCCCTGTGTACAGGACAGCACAGCGAGGCTCTGCCCAGAACACAGCAGGCAATGCCAGTGCACTAGATCAGCACTTTATATAGACACCATGGTGGGTAGCTGCTGTAGTTCTGTACAGGGTTTTATATTAGTGTTATATAGTGTGGTCCCGCCAGCATTGCCCTGTGTGCAGTACAGCACAGCGAGGCTCTGCCCAGCACACAGCAGGCAATGCCAGTGCACTAGATCAGCACTTTATATAGACACCATGGTGGGTAGCTGCTGTAGTTCTGTACAGGGTTTTATATTAGTGTTATATAGTGCCCTGTGTACAGTATAGCTGCACACAGCCTATTGAAATAGCAGGGCTATCACTGCCCCTGAACACATGTTATGTAAAGCAGCGTTTCTTAACGGTGGGCGTTTCACATCGGCTCACACAGCCCATTGCAATGAACAGGAAGGCTCTCAATCACCACTGCATAACGCACGTCATGTGACAGCATTTCTATACAGAGAGCGTTTACCTGGAGGTTATGCAACGTCACACAGCCCACTGAAATGAACAGGAGGGCTACAATGGAGGTCCTGGGTCTGGGGGGGGGGGGTGTGTGTGTGCGTGCGTCTCACCTGAGCTTGTCGTAGTTCGTGTGTGCGTGCGTCTCACCTGAGCGCCCGGCTGAGCTTGTCGTAGTTCGTGTGTGTGTGCGTGCGTCTCACCTGAGCGCCCGGCTGAGCTTGTCGTAGTTCGTGTGTGCGTGCGTCTCACCTGAGCGCCCGGCTGAGCTTGTCGTAGTTCGTGTGTGTGCGTGCGTCTCACCTGAGCGCCCGGCTGAGCTTGTCGTAGTTCGTGTGTGTGCGTGCGTCTCACCTGAGCGCCCGGCTGAGCTTGTCGTAGTTCGTGTGTGCGTGCGTCTCACCTGAGCGCCCGGCTGAGCTTGTCGTAGTTCGTGTGTGTGCGTGTGTCTCACCTGAGCGCCCGGCTGTGCTTGTCGTAGTTCGTGTGTGTGCGTCTCACCCGAGCGCCCGGCTGAGCTTGTCGTAGTTCGTGCGTGTGTGTGTGTGTGTGTGTGTGTGTGTGTGTGTGTGTGTGTGTGTGTGTGTGTGTGCGTCTCACCTGAGCGCCCGGCTGAGCTTGTCGTAGTTCGTGTGTGCGTGTGTGCGTCTCACCTGAGCGCCCGGCTGAGCTTGTCGTAGTTCGTGTGTGTGTGCGTGTGTCTCACCTGAGCGCCCGGCTGAGCTTGTCGTAGTTCATCTGGGGTTTGCACTTCCTGGCTCCCCAGAGCCGCGCCACCTCGTCCGGGTCCTTGATGACGAACTCGCCGTAGTCCCCCTGCCACGCGATGATGTCGTGGCACTCCTCCTTGCGCAGCAGCTCCAGGATGAAGTGCCACAGCTGGATCTGCCGCGAGCCCGGGCTCGACTCCGGCTTGTACGCCCAGTCTGGGAAGGCAAGCCCAGCTGTCAGAGAGGAGGAGCGCACAGAGAGAGAGACAAATATTCGAATCAAACTGCCACAATACAAGGAGGAGGAGGAGGAGGGTTGGGGGGTGAGAGCGGGGTCACAAATCTCATGACTGGCAGACATCTAAAAGGACGGCAGGCACACACACACACAGCCTAGCGCCAACACCAAAAAGGAAAAAGGAAAAACGTCCGTCTCAGAGTTTCAATCTGCTTCTTTAAAAGACAAAGAGAGACCCACAACACAACTCAGTCATAGAAACAAAACATGTTCCATTGCCCACTTTCCTGGTGTTAAACCACCACCTCCTCCTCACACACATCACCCTTTCCACAGCTGAACTGAACCACACTAGCAAAGCAAGTGGAGACTGTCTCGCTCAGTTCAGTGTGCATCGCACAGAACGACCAAAAAAATAAATAAAATAAAATCGCAGCACTGAACACACAAAGAAATTTGAATAAACTCAAAGAACAGCAAAAACGTTTGAGAACAAAAGCCCGCTTATGCACGCCAAGGCACACGACTGCACTGCACTCGGGTGCAAGGCCCGTGGCAGCAGAGAAGACTGTCCACAGCACGGCACACCTCCGAACTCAAAAACAAGCTACAAATAAAAACAACGTCCGATTCTATTAACAGAAGAGGGGGGGGCGAGTTATAATACTTTTTTTTTTTATATATATATATATAAACACACCATAAATACTACGGTATGTTCTTCATGGACAAATGCTACTAAAAAATTATCTGTAGTTAAAGTTATTGAGATAGTTGACAACTAGAAGTTTGAGTATCTGGATGGATAGTAATCTCGATTTTAAAAAGATCCATATTGATAATCTTGCAAAAAAAATGGAAAATTCATGACGAGCTTCTTTAATAGACCTGTAGCTAAAAAAAAAAAAAAACAGGCTAACTATATTCTTACCACAAATTGATTCTAGGGACACAGCCTATAGGTTTGCATCGCCCTTCACATTAAGCAAACTGCACCCTATAGATCCTGCAGCCTTGAGATATACATTACGAGTTCAGGGTGTTGCAGTCTGGCTGGCTGGGCCTCCTTGGCTTCGAAGGCTGAAGCTCTGGTATATTCCGTTACAGAAGGCTGTTCTTTGTAAATTACCTCCATATATAAAATGAACACTTCAGAGTCTCTTTCTGTAACTGCAGTACTGGTACAGAGGCTGCTCAAGGATCACCTGCCTGCGGTATTCTGCTCCTTGGTCTTGTTTTACGATCTAAACTTCAGCTGCGGTTCTGAATCATTTTAGTCCGATTCCAGAGGCAGCTGCACGCTGATCTGCTTGAGAGCTGTGCTTGTTTTATAGTTGAGTAGACTTCTTTCTATCTGATTGCTTTATTACGATCTGTGTTTTATTTTTGTATCTGTTTTTGTAGCGTGTTTTGTTGTGTTGCTGCTGCCTGTCTTGTTTAGGCTGCACTTGTAAAAGAGATTTTAAATCTCAAAATGTGCTTACCTAGCAAAATAAAGGTTTTAAATTATATATATATATATATATATATATATATAATTTCTTTTTTTTCAGTGGTCTGAAGTTTTATAAAAAAAACAGTTTAAATTTTTTTTTTATCCTTTTCAGATCACTAAAAATACAGCCTTTGTTTTTATAAAGGTCAGGAATCAATGACCCTACTTGACCTCATCACGACCCCCCCCTCCCTCTCTGTTTACCCTCCCCAGGGGTGACTGAGAATCTCCATTACAGCTCCTAAACAGACCAATCAAAGCTCATCCATAATTTAGGAGCGAGAGTGGTGGCTAATGTGTGCTCGGGGAGCGAGGGGGGGTTGGGGGGGGAGAATGAGGTCATCACCACACTACCAGTCCAGGACACAAAAACAACACCACTAACACGACACTTATGCAGCTTAAAAAAAAAAAACCTCACACAGACATGAGGGAGGAAACGGAGATTATTCACTGCGGGATCAAAACACGCCGAGCGAAAATGAAAAATCGTGACCAGACCCCTACAGACCTGGTCTGGCGTACAACACGGTCATACGTGGCACTGCTTGGCAGTGTCCTGCAAAACCATTCCACACATTACTAGCAAACCAGCGCGGCTCAAAAATCGATTTGAGACCGGAGGATTTAAAAAACGATCAATAGAAAGAGTCATGATTAAAACAAACCATATACCCCATTTATTTAAATGAATAAATACAAAATAAAATGCTATTTTTTTTTTTTTTTTTTAAACTGATGTCAATACAAAACATCTATAGAACAGAACGCTCCCGGAACACTCGGGAGCGCCGCGTTCTATAGAACAGAACGCTCCCGGAACACTCAGGAGCGCCGCGTTCTATAGAACAGAACGCTCCCAGAACACTCGGGAGCGCCGTGTTCTTTGCTTCACCCATCCTGCCCGCTCCACGGATCTGCAGCCGCGCAAAGCAAAATTCATGCAGTCTTATTTAGAGAGATTTATTTTTGTTACAACAGGAAAAAAAAAAGGTGGGTTGCTGAAATGTTAACCTGAACCAAACAAACACAAGCGCGCGCGCACACACACACACACACACACACACAATTCCAGGACACAGACACACACACACAATTCCAGGACATTTGATCTCAGAGGTCAGGCAGAAGTGAAGCGCTGATTCAATAAAATATTCATCACTTTTAAAATCTCAGCTCTCAGACATCTCCAGCTCTCAAAGAGCTTTACCCCTCAGCCCAACCCAGCCCCCGCCCCCCAACTCTCCCTGAGCACCCCAGTCCAGTGCAGCCCCCCCCCCACCCCCGCAGAGACACACACACACACACACACACTCTCTCTCTCTCTCTCTCTCTCTCTCTCTCTCTCTCTGGGAAGGAGTATCGATTCTTCACGAAGCTCAGACAGACAGACAGGGCTGTGTTTCCAAACCCTTCACTCCAGTCGTATTTAATGAACTCCTATTTTTACAAAACCTCTGTTATATTAAAAAAAGAAACCCCAGAACAGTTAATTCAGGAATCACAACAGTTATTAAATGTCTCTAAAATATCAAGTCCCATTCCTTTTAAGAATTTAGGAATTGAATTTAAAAAGGAATTGAACATTTAAAAATATAAATAAATAAACAAATGAATGAATAGAGGAATTGCGTCGGAGCCGTCTTGAGAAACAGCCTGCGGCCTTGGAGAGACAGAAATAACCAAGAAGAGACACGAGAGCCATTGTGAGAGAGAGAGAGAGAGAGAGAGAGAGAGAGAGAGAGGAGAGAGGAGACGAGAGAGAGGAGAGAGGAGAGCGAGAGGAGAGAGAGGAGAGAGAGAGAGAGAGAGAGGAGAGAGAAGTTCAATGAAGCTGCCCGCTCCGACACGCAGCCCCAGAAACACGGGCTGGACTGCGTTACGAGTCTGGGGAGCGCGAGAGTCGGAACGAGCACGGGCACGAGGAAAAACTACCTGCTGCACTCCGACAAAAAAATATTACATTTTACATTGGAACCCAGGCCTCCAGAGGAAGGTGAAAGGCTGGTCTAGTGCATTAACATTAACCCACTAGCGCCACCTAGCCCCCCAGACTGGAACCCAGGCCTCCAGAGGAAGGTGAAAGGCTGGTCTAGTGCATTAACATTAACCCACTAGCGCCACCTAGCCCCCCAGACTGGAACCCAGGCCTGCAGAGGAGGGTGGAAGGCTGGTCTAGTGCATTAACATGAACCCGCTAGCGCCACCTAGCCCCCCAGACTGGAACCCAGGCCTCCAGAGGAGGGTGGAAGGCTGGTCAAGTGCATTAACATGAACCCGCTAGCACCACCTAGCCCCCCAGATTGGAACCCAGGCCCCAGAGGAAGGTGAAAGGCTGGTCTAGTGCATTAACATGAACCCGCTAGCACCACCTAGCCCCCCAGATTGGAACCCAGGCCCCAGAGGAAGGTGAAAGGCTGGTCTAGTGCATTAACATGAACCCGCTAGCGCCACCTAGCCCCCCAGATTGGAACCCAGGCCCCAGAGGAAGGTGAAAGGCTGGTCTAGTGCATTCACATTATTTTTTACACCAAAGCGTTTAAGGATAGCTACAGCAGGGTGGGCAAGTCAGCGGGAGGAGAATGCAGTTCCCGGGTGCAGAGTGGAGGAGCGTACTGCATTAACTCTTCATTAGAAAGGTGAGGAGACACTCCCACACCCCCCCACCTCCCTCCCCTCCCCTCCCCTCCCCTAAAGCTGGTGTTTACCCTCGTTAGCGCGGTTCACCGCTGCTCCCTAATGGAGTCATTAGCAGGCCACTCGACAGCTCACGAGCCTTCCCTCGAAAGACCACGGAGAGGAGCCACAAAACGACTTCCAAACAAACACAGGCACTGAAAAAAAAAAACAGCAGCGTCCCAGAACAGTTTTAAAAATAGTGTTCACTGTGCTGTCCGCACTATACAACACCAATATAAAACCCTGTACAGAACTACAGCAGCTACCCACCATGGTGTCTATATAAAGTGCTGATCTAGTGCGCTGGCATTGCCTGCTGTGTGCTGGGCAGAGCCTCGCTGTGCTGTACTGCACACAGGGCAATGCTGGCGGGACCACACTATATAACACTAATATAAAACCCTGTACAGAACTACAGCAGCTACCCACCATGGTGTCTATATAAAGTGCTGATCTAGTGCACTGGCATTGCCTGCTGTGTGCTGGGCAGAGCCTCGCTGTGCTGTGCTGTACACAGGGCAATGCTGGCGGGACCGCACTATATAACACTAATATAAAACCCTGTACAGAACTACAGCAGCTACCCACCATGGTGTCTATATAAAGTGCTGATCTAGTGCACTGGCATTGCCTGCTGTGTGCTGGGAAGAGCCTCGCTGTGCTGTCCTGCACACAGGGCAATGCTGGCGTTACTGCACTATACTAATATAAAACCCTGTACAGAACTACAGCAAATAACAAGCTTATCTGAAAACCTGGCAGGACTAATCACACTACAACACGCTGCAGAATGATCCAACACTCAGTTCAAGGGGGCTGGGTGCGGGTGGGGGGTCTCCAGCACACCAGGGGTTAAGAGCACAGATTTCAGAGAAGTGGGGGGAGTGTGGGGGGGGCGGACTTCCTGGAGTTTCTGGCTAAACCAGTCAGAGCAGGAAGTTGCTATTGTTCTACAAAAACCACTTCCCAGTGACTGCACTTCCTGTCTGCCAGCGAGCAATTCAATATTACACAGAGACAGCGAGAGAGACATGCAGAGACAGCGAGAGAGACATGCAGAGACAGAGACACAGAGAGAGAGAGAGAGAGAGAGAGACGCAGAGACAGCGAGCGAGCGAGGAGAGAGAGATAGAGACATGCAGAGAGAGACACGCAGAGACAGTGAGAGAGAGACACACACACAGACAGCGAGAGAGACAGAGATACAGACAGAGAGAGAGAGAGAGACACACACACACACACAGAGACAGCGAGAGAGACACACACAGACAGCAAGAGAGAGACAGAGACACAGACAGAGAGAGAGAGAGACACACACACAGACAGCAAGAGAGAGAGAGACACAGACAGAGAGAGAGAGAGAGAGAGAGACACACACACACACACACAGAGACAGCGAGAGAGAGAGAGAGAGAGAGAGAGAGACACACACACACACAGAGACACACACACAGAGACACACACACAGAGACAGCGAGAGAGAGAGAGACACACACACACACACACAGATTCAGGTTCTTTTCATTACAGTCTCCCACTTTCACACTCTCCTGTACAGAAAACCAGGCACATTGTAATAACGCACTCATCTATTGAGGTGCGCTGGTTCATTTGTTCCCTACACCCTTTCATACAACTCCTGCGTAGAAAAGCATTCACACACACACACACGTACGTGTACGTCAGCGCTGACTCGGACAGTGCGTCATCACGCGTCTGCTAGCCTCCTCCCCCCCTCCGACAAACACACACTTCCTCTGCCTCTCTCTCTCTCTCAACTCTGTCTCTTAGCAACCGACATACTTCAGAACTAAAAATAAAAAATAAAATAAATAAATAAAACTAAGAAGACAGGATCAGAGGAGCCGGAGAAAAATAAAACGAAAACAAATCCTTTAAAACCAGGAGACAGAGAGAGATGCAACAGGTAGAGCCTCTGTAGAGAAGCTACTGAATCACGCGGCTGTGCGAGTATCCCATAATAACACCGAGATCATCCCACTGTCCCGGGGGGGGGGTCTCTGGACTCTTGACCGGAGGGTCGTGGGTTCAATCCCAGGTGGGGGACACTGCTGCTGTACCCTTGAGCAAGGTACTTTACCTAGATTGCTCCAGTAAAAACCCAACTGTATAAATGGGGAATTGTATGTAAAAATAATGTGATATCTTGTAATGTTTGTAAGCCGTCCTGGATAAGGGCGTCTGCTAAGAAATTCATAATTAAAATTACCTTCAAAATAAAAGCGGGCGAACAATTGCAAATCTCTCTAAAAATCAACAAAATCTGGAATTGATTTTAGAAAGGAATTGAAAAAACAGGAAAAAATGACCCCGACAGACAGACGGACGGACGGACGGACAGACAGACGCGTTACATCCACCATCGTCCGCGCTACACAGCCCTGCGGGGGTGGGAGAGAGCGCAGCCAGCTCAGAGAGATTACAGCAGAGTGCTGATAAGCCTGCCCAGCACAGGTCACCCTACCTGGCTGCAGAATCACTTATCAGGCAGCATCGCTGACTTCACAGAAACAGAAACCGCGAGAGATCCGCTCTGAAAATACTTCCAACTGCCTGCCCTGAACCAGGGAAGCAAAAATAAATAAATAAAGACTCCTGTTGCATAGCGGCGTCACCCATTCCAGGTTTTACTACCAGCTCGGTGAGCCACAGCTAACAAGCTCAGGTGTGTCTTATTTAAAACGCACAGCGGATCCCAGAAATGGATCAAACTGCTGTGCAATGCAATGGCAGCCTTACTGTCACTGTCAGGGTCTGTCAAGTCAGCTCGATATGGATTAAATGGTCGATTGCCAGCCCTCTGTACAGACCGCTCGATTCAGGGTGTGGAGGAGCAAGACGGTTTTCACTGGAAGGAAATTTCCAGCATCGAATTCTGCCGACGTGCTCCAAGCGACACCCAACACTGCGCAGTGGCAACGGAGAGCACCCTCCCCTATCAATCTCTCTCTCTCCGTCCTGTCTTTATTTAGCCTGGGGGGGGAGGGGGGGGAGGTATTCAGGATTTCCGAAGTCCGAGAGAAGGGGAGAGACGGAGGGTCTGCAAGGGGAGAGACGGAGGGTCTGCAAGGGGAGAGACGGAGGGTCTGCAAGGGGAGAGACGGAGGGTCTGCAAGGGGAGAGACGGGGAGTTTGTAAGGGGAGAGACGGAGGGTCTGCAAGGGGAGAGACGGAGGGTCTGCAAGGGGAGAGACGGGGAGTTTGCAAGGGGAGAGACGGAGGGTCTGCAAGGGGAGAGACGGGGAGTTTGTAAGGGGAGAGACGGAGGGTCTGCAAGGGGAGAGACAGGGAGTTTGTAAGGGGAGAGACGGAGGGTCTGCAAGGGGAGAGACAGGGAGTTTGTAAGGGGAGAGACGGAGAGTCTGTTTATGGTTTGTTGAGGTTCATATAACTAGTTTTATTTATTTTTTTGAAGCACATGTTATCGGACACACAGTCAGATCGCACTGCAAAGGAATTTTGATACTGTGGGACTGGATTGCAAAAAATTGCAAAAAATTGATCCTCAACCCGGATTATTAATAATAATAATAATAATAATAATAATAATAATAATAATAATGCATCTGAAACGCCTAGCATCACATTAAAGTTTTTGCAAAGCCCCAGCGTTTGTTCCCTGGCACGGCTCTGACACTAACAGAGTTCTCAAACAGAAACCCAATCTCACTGCGGGCAGACTCAGCACAGCGACCCTGTGACCTGGAAGCAGTATAAATATCCCAGCGCATCGCAAGCATAGCTGAACCAAACACCCCTGACACACACACACACACACACACACCTCTCTCCTCTGATCCGTCCCTCAAAGCCGATTACCTCCTGACAATGTCTGCTGCTTCTCTGCAGCCCTGGTTCGCATGCTCTAGACTGGACTAGAATGATCCAAGTTCAAGGTATAATGACAAACTGCGCAGGCGTGCCAAAACCAAACTAAAATTACAACCCATTATGACCCCCCCCCCCGACAAAATCTACATCCACAGAAATGTTTATAACAGGATTCCCATTCCTTTAGCCCCAATAACTTTCATTACTGCACTGGTGTTGAGAATTAAACAGAGCTGGAACTGGAACTGGAATTAGAATTAGAATTCCTGTTTTTTCAATTCTAAATTCTAATTCTATCGGCTCTCATTACACTTCACTGACAGAAACTCCCTTCTATCACACATGGGTGCACAAATAACTATCTGTGTGTGTGTGTGTGTGTGTGTGTGTTTTATATCTGTAAAATCTTTTGGTACAATGTTTTTATTTTATTTTTTTTATTATTTATTTTCTAATTACTTTGGCAATACTTCTGCTCTAGTCGTGCCGATAAAGCATCTGAGAGAGAGAGAGAGAGAGAGAGAGAGAGAGAGAGAGAGAGAGAGAGAGAGAGAGTCCCCAACACGCTGTTTATTTCAGCACTCCAGATCAGAAAGGGAATTCATATTCCCAGCTGGAGAGAATAATCCGTGGTTTGGAGTTACATAAAAGGGCTGCCGATGATGTAACCTCCGCAGAACGAGGGACCAGCCGAGGAGCAACAATAACAACACAGAGCAGCAGCGCCGCGGGACGGATAACACGGGCTCACACCTGCACAGCCTCAACGAGGGAGGAGAGGAGAGGAGAGGAGAGGGGCGCACACACAGAGCCCAAACTGTGCTCAAGAGCCGTCAAACAACGCCATCGCACACGAGACAGAGAGAGAGAGAGAGAGAGAGAGACACAGAGAGAGAGACCGAGACCGAGAGAGAGAGAGAGAGAGAGAGAGAGAGACAGAGACAGAGACACAGAGAGAGAGACAGAGACAGAGAGAGAGACACAGAGAGAGAGAGAGAGACACAGAGACAGAGACACAGAGAGAGAGAGAGACACAGAGAGAGAGAGACAGAGAGAGAGACACAGAGAGAGAGACACAGAGAGAGAGAGAGAGACACAGAGAGAGAGAGAGACACAGAGAGAGAGAGACAGAGAGAGAGAGAGACACAGAGAGAGAGAGACAGAGAGAGAGACACAGAGAGAGAGACACAGAGAGAGAGAGAGAGACACAGAGAGAGAGAGAGACAGAGAGAGAGACACAGAGAGAGAGAGAGAGACACAGAGAGAGAGAGAGAGAGACACAGAGAGAGAGAGAGAGACACAGAGAGAGAGAGAGAGACACAGAGAGAGAGAGAGAGACAGAGACACAGAGAGAGAGACAGAGAGAGAGAGACCGAGAGAGAGAGAGAGACACAGAGAGAGAGAGAGAGACGCAGAGAGAGAGAAGGACAGACAGCGAGAGACAGAGAGAGAGAGAGACCGAGACCGAGACAGAGAGAAAGACAGAGAGAGAGAGAGAGAGAGAGGCTTTCTAGGATTACATAACTGGTCATTCGCGACTCGCTGGACGGATCAATAGTAAAAAGGGTTTTTGGTTTTTTTTTTTATCCGTTCCAACACAGTTTCAACGCAGTGACGCGCACACTCCAAAAATAAAATCACCTACCCAAAGAGCCCCCCCCACCAGGTTTTGTTTTCCCCCCCCTCCCTGTAAATTCGCGTTATAAAAAGGTCCATTTAGAACCGTGATTTAAAACACCAATTTTTAAAATAAGTTTGCTCACAGAAACAGGCCTGCGTGTCGCACTGAAAAAGAAAAGGCAAGTCCACGGTGATTCTTAGTATTGAAGTGAGTCAGCGATAATAATAATAATAATAATAATAATAATAATAATAATAATAATCTATTTTTATAGCGCCTTTCATAGTGGACCACCATCACAAAGCACTTTACAGAGGTAGGCTGTGAACTGCGCATTATATGCAGAGTCACTTCCAATAGGACGTTGATTTAACATCTCATCCGCAGGACGGAGCACAAGGAGGTGAAGTGACTCGCTCAGGGTCACACACAGCGAGTCAGTCAGTGGCAGAGGTGGGATTTGAACCAGGGACCTCCTGGTTACAAGCCCTGGACTTTAACCACTGGATCACACTGCCTCCTTAATGGTTTGGTCCGCCATCGTTGTTTCCCCCCTCCCTCCCTCCCTCCCCAGATCAAAAAATAAATAAATTCAGGTGATCCGCTAAACTGGATGACAGGACAGGGAAAACAGCCAGGCTGCAGACTTCCATAAACTCACTCGGGACACAGTTCAGAGGGACCGTTGCTCGGATTTGCATGGCCTCCCAGCGACTTTGCCGCTATCTGAAACAGAAATGTCAAGCAAGCGTGTGTGTGTGTGTGTGCGTGTGCGTACACACACGTATAGGATCCCTGCACCCTCCTGAGAGAAAGGGTGCTCCCTCCAGTCCAGGGCAGGCTTGAGGCACGGAGCCCCACCCCCACAAAAATAATTCCTGGGTACTGACAGGAAGTTGTGAATGCTGCTCAGTGAAGTCTCAGCAGCAGGCCAGACTGTGCAGTCATGTGTTTTTCTCTTTCCCAGGCAGTGTTTGATATGGAAACTATGCAACAGGCAACCTCAGAGAACGCCAGCAGAGAGAGAGAGAGCTTCACACGACTGCTGCCCTGCTAGCACAGAGACACGCCTCGCTCACACACACACACACACAGTATTCATCAGACACAAAACACATTTTAAAAAAAAAAGAGGAGGGGAAAGGGGAGAAAGAAGGTGACACAAAAGGAGAGAAAAAAAGACAGGAAAGAATGAGCAGGTTTAACTTGTTTTAACACTGCAGAGCTGTATAGAGGTCTATAGGAAAGAGAACTCAACACTGCAGAGCTGTATAGAGGTCTATAGGAAAGAGAACTCCACACTGCAGAGCTGTATAGAGGTCTATAGGAAAGAGAGCTCCACTCAACACTGCAGAGCTGTATAGAGGTCTACAGGAAAGAGATCTCCACTCAGCACTGCAGAGCACTCTAATAGTATAGGAAATCCTATCCAGGGTGTGTGTCTCCCCACCCCCCCAGTGCTGCAAAATGCTCTTAAAGGTGAGCGAGGGCCCTCCACCAAAACCTCTATCATTACATCGTTACAAAGTCCTAGGTTTTCAGCACCTGTAATTACATACCATGATAATCCCCTGAATTACAGCATACTGCAGTGAAAGAGCAGCACCTCCCTCCCTCCATTCCTCCCTCCATCCATCCCTCCCTCAGCTTGAAACTCACACTAGCCCTGCACCCAGGTCCCCGGGCGTCAGAAATACCTTCAAAAACCCAAAAGTACATTCTAGAAATGATCGCAAGTTTTTGAGGGTAAACAAATACTTTAACTATTACACGAAACGTAGTATTCTTAAAATCATTAGATACAAAATAAATATAAACAATTGAAAGAAAAAAAAGGAATGGAGAGAAAGAGAAGAAAAAAGAAAGGAGAGAAAGAAAAGCGAGAGAGAGAGAGAGCAGGTTACAGGATCTCTTAGTAACGCTGCAGGCTCACAGGTGAGACTTGTACATTCACGCTGTGGTGAGCAGCGGGGTCACTTCATTCAGAGCTGGCTCACCACCGGCCCCCGATTCTGCAGACTCACTACCCAGTCATTTTAAACCAGGGGGGGGCAAACTCTGCTCCTGGAGGGGGGGGTTAAAACATCAACAAATCTAACAGGTCATGGGGGCCATTCGGCTATATGTACCTTTTGGTGTTCAGGTACATTGTTGAATTAACCTCGGGTGCCAGGAATTTAAACAAGGGACGCACGTCTCTCCAGGGAGTCTGTGGGTTTAGCAAGAACTGTTTTTGTAGAAACTCCTGGCTCAGGTTCAGCTCAGTAACAGACATCACTGAGCCCTGAAGCCCTGGACTGGGTGCAGCAGCAGCAGCAGCATCACAGCTAGTGCCAGTTTCTAACCTTAACTTTTAGGCTAAAATAATAATAATAATAATAATAATAATAATAATAATAATAGCTATGGGAAGCTTCAAAATGAATAAACAGATTGTTTTGTATTTTAAACAGGAAACTCTTTGAGTTTCAGTTTTTCAGAAGGACAATGTTTTATGTATTTGTGATATTAATCACATTAGCAACATGGAAAACACCAACACACATCGATTTATATTTAAAAATATATATATGTATGTGTGAGTCGACAGGTTTTCTGACCAGGAGTTAGGAAATGCCTAGTAAATCAAACAGAATAGTTTGGGTTTTTTTTTTTTTCGCCACGTGGTGGAAAACTAAATTAAACGGTTTTACAATTGGTTTACTAAAATGTAATTTAAAAAAAAAAAATTCCAATGTAGTCGTAAATTAAATATAGTGGGGGAAAAAACTACGGCGCTCACACGTTGCTAACCCTGCTATTCTACTACACAATACTGAAGTGTTTGTGTGTTTTGTTTTTGTTTGTTTTTTTACACGGGGCAGAGGATAATTTGGACTGTTAATGAAAAGTTTGAGAGAGAGAGAGAGAGAGAGAGAGAAACATGTCAGACGAAACGAGGCAAGTTTAAACAGTAAAAAAAAAACTTCAAAAGCCCCAACAAATTCCTGCCGAGTGAGAAGGGAGGAGGGAGAGGAGAGGAGAGGAGAGAGGGAAGGAGGAGGAGAGGAGAGACGGGACGGTGGGGGGAGGGAGAGAAAGCTCACATTTAAGGTGGCGCCACGTGGATATCCCACACCAACAAAACAAAGTGCCCTTGTGTTCAAGTAGTTTGGGGGGGGGGGGGGACGACAACACGACTTTAAAAATATGTATTATTATTTTTTATTTAAATTAAATCAGAGTCTGTATTTACAAGACAAAAAAGAGTTTCTACCCGCAAATTTAAAAGCACGCTCGAGCCAAGCGAGTTGGCGCCATTTGCAGGCCGGGGTGTTGGAATCTTGATACGGCTCAATATTCCAACGCCAACGGTCAGTCTCGTGCTTCACTCGGATTTGAAAATATTTAAAAAAAATAACCGATTAACACTAACGGAAACTAAAAAAAAAAAAAAAAATACACCATACGGGTTTAACCTCTCTCAACTGCGACGTTAGCCTACACAATACAGCCAGACCAACTTCATGGAAAGTGAGTGTTTTGGAATTTGTAATGCTCGACAATATCTTTCTTGTATCGTCTTTTTTTTTGGTGTAACTTATTAGTTAAAATAACGTGTGTATTTCTACTGGTAGTAGACGTGTATTAAGAGTTTCATTCACTATCTGCTTATGAAGGCGATGTGTGTGAGGCTCTGGTTATTTTAATAAGCTGTCCTTTGTAATGGCAGTTGTTTTTGTTTCGCTGTCTCTGCGTATTTGAATAGGTGGTGGTTTGTGTAGGTTCGTACTGTACAGTTTCACTGAAGCGAAGGTATACAGACGACAATTTTATATTTATGAGATGGCCTGGCTAAACCGCTAGGTTTACACACTGACAACTAATGTACATAAAAGGAAATTAATACAACGGACACCTTTTTTGAACAACTGTCTGTGTGTGTTATTTTTACATGTCATGATATAGTTAGTGGAGAGCACAAAAACAAAACCACATAAATAACTACTTTGTTGTCTCGCCGTTATATTAATAGTTTGATCAATGCAAATCACAGGCGTTATCCGTTAATAATGATGTGCTTATTTTAAATTGACAAACAAGATTAAATTATCTTTACAAAACAACAATGGTCTGTACTTGGAAGAAAAACACACACGTAACTTTTAGCAAAGTAAAAAAAAGAAAAGATATGATTGTTGATTTACACTGAATGCTTCTTATCTGATCAGGCGAGACTAGTAAATGAGATTGTTTAGAAGTCTATTTGCACCCACACCCCCCAATAAATACCGCTTCGGCTGGCAAATAGTTGGGAAAACAAAACCGTGCTCTTAAATGATATGCATTTAATATGATAACCACTCCCATCTTTCAACCGACTATAGAAAGAGCTGTCCGCACTTATACATTAGCAGCCTATTTACTTTAAAAATTGTTTTGATTAAATAACCCGATAAAAATACATCGGTATGTCAACATGCTTCATTCAAATTAGCGTTCCCATCACCAGACTGTCCTCTTGAACCCCTCAAGTATACACATGTTCCAGATAGGACAAGAAACGGCCTTCTTACTCCCTTTAAAAAGACATTTATCAAGGCTGTGCGTGTCTGTGGTTGCCATACATTCACATGGCTAACTATTTGCATTTCATTACAATACTTATTTATATAAAAAAAGGCGCCCTCGCTATATCTTCCCCCGGTCTACCTTAAAACCACGTTGTTTTTTTTTTCCGAAACAAAGTTCCTTTCTGAATTGTGCGAGTGTCTCAAACTCGACAAGGGGGGGGGGGCAAAAAAATGTGTTATTAAAATACATCGCGACATTAAAAATCACGATTCGGGTGTACTGCTGTGTTTTAATACTCTCAAAATATCTGACTAGCGAGAGAGAGAAAGAGAGGTTTAAACGTCATGCTGCCAAACTGTTAAAACGTGAAAATTGCGAGGCTGGTGAAAGGTCATTAAACTGCAAAGCCTCGGCCTTGTGGTTTGAAAAATAAAAATCCAGACACCGCCGTTCACTGATAGCACTATCAGCAACCCCAATACGGGATGCACTAACACGGGACCAAACAAACACTCACAAATAAAAAACACGGTTAAACATTACAATTCAACTGTACCGGACCCATTCTGAAAACGGAGTGTACGTGCAAGTCTTTAAAAAAACTATAGAAAATGAACAGGAGGCTGTTTCTATAACTGCTTTTACTTTCATTTAAAAAAAAGAGGGGCGGGAAAGAAAAAGGAAAAGACGACCCACGTCACTTATCTTAAAATACGATAATTTGCCAGACGTGTAGGTTTCATTAAAAAAAAAAAAAAAAAAAAAAAAGTGTGTGCTTAAATAAAAGTAAATTCCGTGTGGAAAAAAATGGCGCCTACAGTGTGGAAAAGAATAACTGAAAACACGCAGATGTACACACTACTATTCAAGTCACTAGGAAAATACAAAGCATGCATGTGTAATTATATATATATATATATATATATATATATATATATAGATAGATAGTGTGTGTTTTAATCTCCCCTCCTCTCTCAATTCGAGAGATCACCAGATGTCTAAACGCTGCAGCCAGACACCGCTTGCAAATCAAACCTACAGGTTATCTCAATGAAATGACAGCACACGGATCCGACCAAGGTTCCGCGGATAAGACTCTGTATCGCGATCATTAATATTCAACTTCTTAAATGCTTTCTAAATGAACACTGCTGGGGCGAGTACTCCAGCTCACAAACTTAATCACGCCACCCCCTTCCCCTCTCTCTCTCTCACCCCCGAGGTGGTTCTCTTAAGGGTTTTTTTAAGTTTTCCAGAGTGCTGTATGGTTTATTGCTTTTCAAACAGCTCGCACAGCTACGTGTAGCAGGGAAACTTCATATTGTAGTTGCCAAGATGTCATTAAAAGTGTATTTGTTGATGACCTCTGCAGAGATTTAAAGGAAACAGATATTATCTATTAGACATTGCCCTGTCAAGCACTCAGTTCAATATGTGACACATCGTGCGTGTGTGTGTCAGTGTGTGTGTGGGGGGGTGTGTGGTGTGTGTTTGTGGGGGGGTGTGTGGGGTGGTATTAATTAGTCTATACAGTACTATGTTTTACAGGACATCGTGTTCTTAAAGTAAAACGACACCAACACAGGACTGGCGCATTTTAAACACAAACCATTAAATTGTCATTACTATCTATCCATTATTATTGGTACACAGACTCCCCCCCCCCCCAACACAGTAATAGGTTTATTTACAATAAACACATTAGCGCATCCGACTCAGTGCCTTCCTTAACAACCACCTCCACAGACAAGATGAAATAAAACACAAATGAAGTTTCGATATTGGGAACGGCCCGTCTTTGTGTAGGTCTGTCCCCGATAGTTTATCCAGCTCGGACACTGTATTAGAGTGGAATAGGACACGCATCACACACCAAAAAAAAAAAAAAAAGAAACGACAAGCGGACGTCTGACTTCCGGAAATGCCTTCTTACTGTATTTAGTAAACCGAAAAGGAACACACACAGAGTCACGATAAAACACTTTGCAACCCCAAAAACACACATATCAACAAGAAAAAACACCAGACCCCCTGTTTGTGTTACGTATTAACTTTTTCTAATCCGCCCTCCTTTAAAAAAAAAAAAAAAACACAATTACTGCAGATTAATATATTAGATATTATATAAATAAAATAAGACAACGGTACATTGAAGTTAGAAACACAGTCAGGCCTTTCTCGGTTTCTACTAAAAGAAGTTAAATGTAATTTTAAAACACACACACACAGAGAAAGGGCAATGAACGCATTCAACAGGTCATCTCTCTCACACGCGAGATTTTTTCATTCCCCGAATTTATGACCTCGGTCTAGTAGTCGCTTACTCATTTAGAAATACGCCAGCTGATCGGTTTAAAACAACACACGCACATATACAATCGCATCGGGGTTTCTATTCCGGCTTCGCCAACAAAAATCAAAAGAAAACGAAACGAACAAACTCCATATTTGTTTCCACCAAAAATGCAGCTGCACTGGAACCCTAAACGCGCTCTCTCCCTAATACAAAACAGCCCGACATTAAACTATTACTCTCTCTCCTCACCCCCCTCCCCAACACCGCAACGAAACGAAAGCATTTCACCTAGCTACCCCCTTCCTAAAACTGACCCCAGCTCAACACACACGCCTCAAAACAGCGCACAGCAACACCACAAATAAATACAAACTACACGAACACAAGCACGGCGACTCACTTCACAGCTGCACTCCACTGCGAGACACGAACGCAAGCCCTCGACAGACACGGCAACGCGTTTCTCTCTCAAATCAAACGAGAAGGAGAATAATCACGGATTGCCCGCATACCTGTTTCGCCGGGGGTTTTCATGACGCTGTGATTGTGGGGGGAAATCGAGTCCCTCTCTTTCTTCTTCGCTATTTTTTATCCTCTGCTTTTCCTTTCTCTGTGTGTGTGTGCGAGTACACAGAGAGAGTGCCGCTGGAAACTTTTCCCCCCTCCTTCTCTCTCTCTTTCTTTCAGTCACTCCTCTCAGTGTGGCTCGCTTGCTCTCCCCTCTCCCTCCTTCGGTACAGAAGCGGTACTGCGATGGGTGTTTTGAAAAAAAAAAAAAAAAAAAAAAAAAGTAAAATGGTGTTTCTGTTTTGGAGTTGGAGTGGTGGTGAAGGGGAGTTACTTTTCAGTTTAGCAGGACAGTCTGGAGAAATGTTGTCCACTGTTTTCTGCTATCCCAGCGTGCATATTGAAGGAATCCAAACCGCGTCCGTTCTTCCAGTAATACAGCACGCAGCTCACTGTCTGCTTGCTTCTTTTTCTCAGTTGTTTCCTACTCTGTGACACTCGTTTTTTTTTTCTCTCTCTTTTTTTTTTTCCTCCTCCTCCTCCTCCTCCTCCTCCCTTTCCCTTTGCTCTCCTCGCGCGGTGGTTTAATATTTCACTCCATGGGCCGCCCACGCGAGTCCCGCCCACCGCCAGCGTTCTCTGGCGTCACTGCAGCACGCGGCGTTGCCATGGAGACACAGCGGCGCCACACGAGCAAAGCCATCAGACGTCCCCGCCTCTTTCCCCCTCGACACCACGCAACGTAGTCGGCGTGAAGAGCTGCGTTGCCTCCACGCACTCCCTGCTCGCGCATTGCTTTCACTTTTTACTTTGTTTTTCAAAAATAAAAATTATTGTTTTAAAATATGTTTCTGTACAGAGGATTAAGATGTTTATTAAAAGCAAACACACAAATAGTTTCTTATACATTTGTGTTAAAAACAGTGTTATTGTTAACTGTCTTTAATGTCTAATCACGTATTTACTGCTTATGAAATCTGCTGCGGGTTGTGTTAACGACCATCAGCTGGGTTGTCCTGTAGTCGAATTGATTAATGTTTTCTTGGGACACTCGATGCGTACTGAACATGATGTGCGCAACCCGGCCGTTACATAACCATCTCTCACCATTCAAACCGTGTGTCTGCTTTAGTCTTTGTTTTTTCCGGTAATAACAAATTACTTGAATATACTTTTTGTTCTTGTTTCCTCTGCTCCTAATAAATGGAGTTTTTTTTTTTTGTTTGTTTGTTTTGAATGTCTGGCAGCTGAATAAATAGTAGTTTGTGTTTTTACCTGCTTGATTTGTATCTGGGTCAAGCTAATCTGGGTGTTTTATGTTTTAATGTTAAGTACAGAAAACAAGGAGTTCATTGTTGAGCTTTGATCGCGGTTTGTGTGTGTGTGTGTGTGTTTTTCTCAGTTGTATCTTGTTGACAAATTCTATCATTTATATATTTTAAAATAAAAGGATTATAAAAGTTACATAAAAAGTACTTATTTCCCCTCTTTCTCCCTCCCTCCATCCCTCGCCCCCTGTGTGTCTCAAGCTGTGCTCAGGGTGCACAGTGCTGCCATTGTGTGAACTACAGACTCAACATGAGAGAGAGAGAGAGAGAGAGAGAGAGGAAAAATAAGGGGAGTTAAGGAAGGGACAGAGGTAAACACACACAAAGAGAGACACACACTAAACACACACACATACACATTAGTGCTCTATAAAATAATATAGACTGTTGAACACAAACTATAGAACACAGAACACACATAGAAAACAAACTCAAAGGAAGTCCTCCCTCTCTGTCTCTCTCTCCCTCCCTCCCTCTTTCACCTCTCCTCTCACTTTCTCCCTGTACCCTTCTCTCATTTCTTCTTTGTTTTTCCCCAATCTCTCCTTCCTCCTCTCTTTCTGTTCCCCCTCTCCCTCTCTCTCAATAGTCTTTTTGTAGTTCAGTTTGTTTATTTTTTTAGAATGCCAGCCCTCACATAACTTCACTAACTCACCCACTCACCTCTCTACAGAGTGTGTGTGTGTGTGTCTCAATGTGGGTGTGTGTGTGTCTCAATGTGGGTGTCTGTGTGTGTGTGTGTCTCAATGTGAGTGTGTGTAAGTGTGTGTGTCAGTATGTTTATGTGTGTGTGTCTCTGTGTGTGTGTTTCAGTGTGTGTGTGTCTCTGTGTGTGTCAGTATGTTTATGTGTGTGTTTCAGTGTGTGTGTGTCTCTGTGTGTGTGTTTCAGTGTGTGTTTGTCTCAGTGTTGAAATGATACAGTATGTTTAAACAATATTAAACATCATTTTGAAGCTGTTGACTATTAAAACTATTTACTTTAGTCCCAACTTTCAATATTGTGGCAATTCCTATTTATCTCTCCCTCTCTCATTCCCACTCTCTCCTTTACTTTCCCTCTCTCTCTTTCCCGCTCTCACTTGTTCCCCCTTTCCCAGTTAGCAGCTGCGGGTCACTAATCAGATTATCACGCCGACTCTGCAGCACAAGAGAAGAGACTGACAGCCGTGCGAGAGAGAGAGAAAGAGAGAGCTTATATTTGCTGTACAGACTTTAGCAATGCTTGTATGACTTGTCAGGTCAGTAAAGACCATTTGAAGTTGAAGTGAGGAATAGGAGAGAAAGTTACTTATATCTGTGAGTGTGATGGCTATAGATAGATAGATAGATAGATAGATAGATAGATAGATAGACAGACAGACAGACAGATAGATACATAGATAGATAGATAGATAGATAGATATTAGTTTTATTTCTGTATATTTGAGTCTCTAACTTTAGTTTTGGCAATGCTTGTATGACCATTTGAATTTTATTTCAAGGAGAGTGGGGAGGGAGAGCGAGAGGGGGAGGGAGGGTGTCTGGTCTAATGAGGGGAAGCTGTGCTGTGCAGGCGAGGTGCCAAAAGGAAAAGTTTGTTCCTGAGTCAGAAATAAGCAGTGTGGAGCCGAGACTATAAACAGCAGAGCGCTCAAGATAGCAGCACTGAGCCAAGACACAAATAGCAGGGAAACTCCTCCCAAACCTTTCTCACACTCCCTCTCTACACCCTTCCCTCCCTCTCTCTCACACACACTCATTCTCTCTCACACTCACACTCCCTCTCTCTCACACAAACACACACCCTCTCTTACACACACACCCTGTCTCTCACACTTCCTCTCACACTCACACACACCCTCTCTCTCACACTCACACACTCTCTCTCACACTCACACATACACCCCCTCTCTTACACACACACCCTCTCTCTCACACTTCCTCTCACACTCACACACTCCCTCTCTCTCACACTCACACACTCGCTCTCTCTCACTCTCACACACTTGCTCTCTCTCACACTCACACACACTCCCTCTCTCTCACACTCACACACACTCCCTCTCTCTCACACTCACACACTCGCTCTCTCTCACTCTCACACACTCGCTCTCTCTCACACTCACACACTCCCTCTCTCTCACTCTCACACACTTGCTCTCTCTCACACTCACACACACTCCCTCTCTCTCACACTCACACACACTCCCTCTCTCTCACACTCACACACTCCCTCTCTCTCACTCTCACACACTCCCTCTCTCTCACACTCACACACACTCCCTCTCTCTCACACTCACACACTCGCTCTCTCTCACTCTCACACACTCGCTCTCTCTCACACTCACACACTCCCTCTCTCTCACTCTCACACACTTGCTCTCTCTCACACTCACACACACTCCCTCTCTCTCACACTCACACACACTCCCTCTCTCTCACACTCACACACTCCCTCTCTCTCACTCTCACACACTCCCTCTCTCTCACACTCACACACACTCCCTCTCTCTCACACTCACACACTCCCTCTCTCTACACTCCCTCACACACACTCGCTCTTTACACCCCTCCCTACCTCTCTCTATGTCTCTCCCTCCCCTCCCTCTTTCTGTCACGAGCAAAAGGAAATGACCTCAACCCAGCAATTACATAGTTAACCTGGACCCCCTTTCAAATCAGAAGTTCTGTGTCACTCGTGAGTGTGTGTGTGTGTGTCTCTGTTTGTGTGTGTGTGTGTGTGTGTGTGTGTGTGTGCGCGCGCCCACGTTTATAGTGCCTACAGGGAGAAAAAAAATATGTTTTAAAGAAAACTCTTAAACACTAAACAAACGCGTGTGTCTGTGCCAGTGTGAGTGTGTGGTGGGGGGCACTTTAATTAGTTATGAATTACCCTTAACGAGACACAGACTTCATCAAAGAAATACACAAAATAAAAAAACATCTTGAAAATATTCCAGCCCTTAGTAAGTACTGAGTCAGTGTGGTTTTGATCAGTCGCAAAATGGGTTAAATACCCTCCTCTCCTCCAAGCCACAATAAAGGGGAGAGATGGCAATGAAAATGGAATAAAAGAAAGCGGTTGATTTCTGTCTGCTGAGTAAAAAACCAGAGCAAATCCTTTCAGTCGTTTCAGTAATTCCAGCAACTTCAAAAAGATTTATTTCTTTAAAAGCCTTATTTTCTAACAGCAACTACAAACCAGTGGCTTCTGTTTCCCATTAGTGGGATATGTGTGAAGTATCTCCCTCTCTCCCCCTCTCTATCTCTCCCCCTTTGTCTCTCTTTCTCTGTCACTCCCCCTCTTTCTCTACCACGCCTTGTTTCTCCCTCCCCCAATTTTCTCCACTCTCTATCCCACCTCTACCTCTCTCCCAGTTTCCCCCTCTCTCGCCTCCCTCCCACTTTCTTTCCCCATCACATTTTCCCTCTCTTCCCCATCGTCCTTTCCCTTCCCCTCAATCTCTCTCCCCTCCCAACCCCCCTCTTTCACTACTCTCCCCCTCTTTTCCTCCCTCCCCTCTCCTTCCTCCCTCCTCCCTCCTCCTGCAGCATTAATATTTAATAATCTTTCCTTCAGTGAAGTTCTGTCAAAGCTCTGAAGATTAAATAACAATTCCTGCTCAATCTCAGTTTCCCTCCCCCACCCCCCTCCTCCCCCTCCTCCCATTTAATAGTCCATAACTGGAGCATAACCCAACATAACCCACCCCCACCCCACATAGGCACTAAACTAATACTCTGGGGTATTGAAAGAGAAAGGGAGCCCCCTACTGAGCTAAACTGTTCCTGCAGCTCATCTGAGCAGGTCCCAGTCCGAGATGAAGCAGTACTGGCCAGGGCTGACCCTGCTGCTGTTCCTGTTTAGTTGATCTCTCTGAGTGGTATAGTTAGTTTACTCTGCTGCCATTCTACCATTGGCAGCCTCGTCCAATTTTGTAGCTGCCCAATATTTGTACTCCCATTGCCCCTCAGTGTAATACAGCACTGTCATTACATTGTAGTGCCACTGTCCGTTTGGGAAGGGTGTAGTTAGCACACTGCGGTCTCATTCTACCAGCCTCGCCCCATTGTAGCTGCCCTGTACTCGTGCCACCATTGCCTCTCAGTATAATACAGAACCATTGCATTGCCACTGAAGCGCCCCAGCCTGTTTGTCTGCAGTGCCATTGAAGATGATTGGGAGAGGGGGGCGTCTCAGTGAAGAGTAAGTGTGTTTTTGAGAATCAGTTCCACTTCAGCGGGGAATTCAATCAGCACCTACCAGCTGATGATATCAAACTGTGTTTGAAATGCAAATCTACTATCTGCTGCAAAAACACTTAATGAGGATCCTGGGGAGGGAGGCAGGCACAGCCCCACATTCACTGGCCTCCCTTTAAACGAGTGCTAACCATTGCTTCTTCAATCCACTTTCTTATCTCTCATGAGCACTAGTTTACATGATCACTGGCACCCCTTTGAAGGAGTGCTAGCCAGAGAAACATTATTTTAAAGAAGCAATGGTTAGCTGTCCTGAAAGAGGTCAAAATAGATTTGTATAAAGTGTATGTGTTGTAGAAACTGCCACAATCTAGAACTGTTTCACCAATATCAACCTGTATTTAATTATTATTATTATTATTATTATTATTATTATTATTATTATGTGAAGGTTTAAAGGACCTGTTAGTATGGAATTGTTTCATTGCTATTGTAGTGCTGTCTGTCTGTCTGTCTGTCTGTCTGTCTGTCTGTCTGTGTGCATTGCAGCGGGGTGGAGGGCTGATTGACAGTTGACATAAAAGAACGTTGTAGGGGTCACGCTGGGGTGCAAACAGGAAAGGTCGTGGTCTAGTCAGGGTCAGGAGTCCTGCAGAGAAGTTTAAGAAGAGTCTGAGAAAGGAGTGGGGGGGGGTGGTTGTATGGCCCAAAGCATTTACATACAACAGACCATGAGCTCCCCTGTAAGAGACTTCCCTTTAAGAGAATGATGATCCAAATCTCTGTTAATGTAATAATGGTAGACAATGCTGTGTTTGTTGTACTGCTCCCTTACTTTGTGTAAGACATGTGCAGCCATTCTGAGTGCTTCGTGTTGCGATTACTCCAATGGCATTGCTATTTGTATTCGTTGATACGTCTGTGTTGCTTTGACTATGAGTTCAGGAGCTGCCCTTTAGTTCTAGTTGTCTAGTTGTTCATAATATGTAACACACTTTACTCACTGTCACTCACTGACAATTTGCACTTGCTTGTAAATAGCGCCCTCTGTGTTCATCCTTCATATCACAGGATACCAAAGCAGTAAACTTTGAGAAGGGGGCTGGTTCATTATCTTCTCTGTGCTTTACTGCACTGTGCTGTGCTTTTACCACACAATGCCAAAGCAGTAAACTTTAACAGAGAACTTTGTGTATGTGTGTGAGTGTATGTCTGTGTGCTATGTCTGTATCTGTGTGTGTCTGTGTCTGTGTGTGTCTGTGTCTGTGTCTGTGTGTGTGTGTATGTATGTGTGTGTGTGTGTGTCTGTATGTATGTGTGTCTGTGTGGTTGTGTGTGTGTGTATATGTGTTTGTGTGTGTGAGTGTGTCAGTGTGTGTGTATGTCTACAGTACTCTAGTGGTGAGAGTTTAGAGGCTGGGAAGGAGGGAGGGAGTCTGCCACGGTTTAGCCTTCAGTTTAATAGATTGCAGCAGCAGTACAGTTGTCCAATCTGCCATTATTAATACTGTATATAACAGTGCACACAGCTGAGCTCTGCTAAATCTCTTTTCTCTATAAAGTGTACTTTTACTTAAGCTGCTTTGCCCATGTAGGTCGGTAAGCAAATATATTTATTTATTTATTTATTTATTTATTTATTTTATTCAAACACATGCTCCCTTGATAAAGATATGTACAACATATCGAAACCTTGGGCAGCTGGCTGTTTGAGCTATATATATATATATATATATATATATATATATATATATATATATGTGTGTGTGTGTGTGTGTGTGTGTAACTGGCATCTAGCTATAACCCGTCTCTGTGTGCATTAGAAGCGCTGCACTATTACTAATAGTAAAAACCTACACGCGCACACACCACGGGGTAATTCGAGTTTACTCCAGGACACGCCCACCCGCTACAGCTGGTGGCAACACGCGTGTGACATCACCACTCCGCCTCGCCATTGGTCAGAGAACCGGTCTAAACACGGCCAATGGGAACGCGGGATGGTGACGTCACCTTCGAACTCTTCGTCCCGGCTGGACGGGGCGGAGCATGTTGAGCAGTGACGTCGCAGGAGAGGCGAAGAGAGCGCTGTGATTGGGTTAGGAAAAGGATTCTGTTGCTGAGAGGAAACAGAGACCAGAGTTTACAAAAAAAATAAATAAAAAAAAAAATCAAAAAACAAACAGAAACAGAAACAAAAGCGCGGCTGAAAAATGGTGACGGACGGTGAGTTTTGTCTTCGAAAAATCGTGTTCCACTTTTTAAAATGTTACCTCTGGCTGCAGAAGCCTCTAGAAAATTGACAAGTTTAAAAAAAAGAGACAGCTGTATTTTTTAAAAGTGTAGAGTTTCAGCCCCCCACCTTATTTTACTTTTTCACGGTGTCCGTGTGGTGGAATGGGTGGGTGTATTTTTTGGGGGAGGGGGGTGTTGTAGTTTTTTGTATGCGCTTTAAAACTTGGAAGTTGCGTTTAAAAACTACAACACCCAGAGACCACTGAGCAGGGAAGAGTAGCGCCTGCGTGTTTGGCGTTGGTAAACAAGCCCCGTGCTTAGGGCCGGGCTACTGCGATTGGCCACTTGCGTTCTGTCTCTGCCCCTGAGCCCCTCTCCGCGCTGTTACTTAGCGTCCTGGCTCTCGGATTGGTTACTGTAAATGCCAGGTCTGAAGCACAGAAGCTATCGACTCCGCCCTCTCCGAGCCTTCTCCCACCCTGGGATTGGCCGACTGGGCCCGCCTGTCAACCTGAATCTGACAGTCCGCCCCGCCCTCGAGGAGTTGCAGCCGCGGGGATTGGCTACTGTACCTGTCAGTGAATTCTGATTGGCTAGACGGGCCAGCTGTTCGAGGTTCATTCACCATTTTGTGTCTGTGGAGTAAAACAAGCGAGCAGAGTTTTGTATGTTAATTTGTATTATGTGTTTTTGTTTTTTTACCTGAAGAAGAATAAAATAACGCGCCGCGATGTCGGAGCTGTCGAGTGGAGCGGTGTCGTATCGTGGCCCCCGTGACTGAGGCGCGTTGGTTTGGTTCGTGGTAAGTGTCAAGTAGACGAGTAGTTTTTACATAGTAATCTAATCCTGCCCAGCTCTCGAAGTAATTCCTGTACTGAGCGAAAAAAAAAAAAAAACCAGGGGGAAAGTTTTATCATCTTGCGTTTTCTATTTCTTATTTGTTTTGGAATGTTTATCCACAGCGTATAATAACATGTTTACAGACAAACTCCCCCCACTTCGTGTTGCAGGAATCATTTCCCGTCCGTTAAATTATAAATATATTATTATTATTATTATTATTATTTGTATAAAACGCACGAGCAGTTTTGACGGTCTTACTTGGAGAGTATGCTAGTTTTTGGTTATTATTGTCAATTTTTTTTTTTCATTTTTTTTTTTTTTTAACGTGACTCGTAGCGTACTACAGTAAAGTCAAACAAGACACAGCACTACATATTTCTGCCCCCTATCAATAACACAATAGTGTTGGTGTTGCTCTGTAAAGTGATTGCTCACAGTTTATTAACTTACCATATCTATCTATCTATCTATCTATCTATCTATCTATACATTTATGTGTATGTATATATATATATATATATATATATAATGTGTGTGTATGTGTATATATCTCATCATACCATCTTATATGTACATGTATACGTTATATGCACAATATATATTTCCCTTTGAGGTGATAAATGTTGATAAATCCAGGCCTCTCTACAATAGTAAATATCATGCATACTGCTCTGTGCTAGTAGATTTTTCTTCTACTATTAGTACTGCATACCTCTCGTGTTTTATGTGACTGTACTTGGCAGAGCTATAGCAGGATTGAAACGTTTTTTGGAGAACCATCCTTTCTCTAAGGGGGGGTGAGGGAGGAAGAGAGGAAGCAGTTCAGTCTCCGTGCCTGAAGATCAAGGTGAAATGCTGGTCTAGTGCATTAACATGAACCCGCTAGCGCCACCTAGCCCCTCAGAATGGAACCCAGGCCTCCAGAGGAAGGTGGAAGGCTGGTCTAGTGCATTAACATGAACCCGCTAGCGCCACCTATCCCCTCAGAATGGAACCCAAGCCTCCAGAGGAAGGTGAAAGGCTGGTCTAGTGTATCAACATTAACCCGCTAGCGCCACCTACCCCCCCAGATTGGAACCCAAGCCTCCAGAGGAAGGTGAAAGGCTGGTCTAGTGTATCAACATTAACCCGCTAGCGCCACCTAGCCCCCCAGATTGGAACCCAAGCCTCCAGAGGAAGGTGAAAGGCTGGTCTAGTGTATCAACATTATCCCGCTAGCGCCACCTAGCCCCCCAGATTGGAACCCAGGCTCCAGAGGAAGATGCATTGCAGTTTCACCTGTTCCAGGTTTTACTATGAACTTGATTAGCCACAGTACATAGGGAACAAGCTCAGGTGTGTTTTATTAAACTCATCGTGAAACCATGGATCAAACCGCTCTGCAGTGGGAGTCTTATTGCCATGCCTGTATTGATTGGAGGATTATCTATCCAGTGGATCTTTGTGTTTTTGTTGGTAGTAAATGGATTGGAACATTTTGAGGGGTTGGTTTTACCATGACATTAATAAGACATACCTGAGCTTGTTACTTAAACACACTGTGGCTAATCAAGCTGGTAGTGAAAGCTGGAGATGGGTGAAACGGCTGTGCAATAGGAATCTTATTTCCATCCTGAGCGAGAGCATTACTAGTAAAATAGATTGGAACATTTTGGGGTGCCACTGCAGTTGTGGAAACGCTTGCTTTGATTTCTCTGTAAGATCTTTTGCTGTAAGAGCGGCACGATTTATCTGTTCATGGTTACCCTAGTGAGAAAACAAGGTGTGTGTGAGAGAAAGCAACTGCTGGAGAGAGAGTGAGCTAGTGCTGGGGGGTGTGTAGTAAAACAGCCTGTGACGCTCACCCAAACCCCCACACCCCTTAGTTCTGCATACATACAAGCAACAATTCATCTCCCCAGTGTGTAGAGCACAGCACAGCTCAGCACAGCTCAGCACAGCACAGCTCAGCACAGTACAGCACACCACAGCTCAATTCAGCTCAGCTCAGCTCAGTGAGTGCCGGCCTTGCTCTTTGAGACAGTGAAGTGGCAGTGGCAGTTTGTTTATATGTTGCTTTGATTGTGTTTGCTGTGTACACTTCAGCTCTAGCATAGCTGTGTGTAGCTGCAGCCTGCCTGCCTGCCTGCCCCGAGGCTCCAGGGAGGAGTGCTGGACCTGCTAGTGTAGACCTGCCTGCCAGGGGGAAGCAGACTATTATTATTATTATTATTATTATTATTATTATTATTATTATTATTATTATTATTATTATTATTTGTCGTAGTAGTAGTCGTTGCATTCACCATTCCTTTACAGTTTGTGTATGATGCTTACCAGTCAAACTCTGTGCTTTTTCTCTGCTCCTGTATCTTCTCTGTCTGAGCCTGTAGAGTCCGAGTCACCAGCTCCTTTTGAGCGGCTTCCTGATTCCGAATCAAATCACATGACTGCTTTTCAATAAGTAATCTAAACAGATCTATCAATAATAACTTGACACTTGATCTATCGTTCCACGCCTAGGTGTAGCACAATCATTTTTTATTTATTAATTTTTTTTACTCCAGAGATATATATTTTTTTATGTGATTTATTTGATTTTTGAATTAACTCTCAGTACGGTACGAGTTCTACTTTTGTTTTCCTACTGATTCAGAATTAAAGAACTGTGAAGCATTAGTTAAAACTGACAGAATATGGGAAAAACCCTGCGCTCGTCCTGACCACTAGAACCCCCCCCCCAGCTCTCGGGCAGACTGTTCAGTGTTTAGGATTTTTCCAGTCCCAAAGCCGGCACTGTTCTCTAATTGGCTTTCCCCCTCCCCTATCCCCGCCCCCTCCACCTCCCTCCTCCAATGGGCTACGACATCATCGGCATTGAACCGATTCTATTGGCTCTTTTGTGTTCAAAGGAATTTCCTTGGTTACAGTGAGTCAGAGAGAGAGATAGAGAGGAGGAGGGTGGGGAGGAGAATAAGACTGTCTAGCTCCGACAGATTGGAGCCCAGACTTCCAGAGGAAGGTGAAAGGCTGGTCTAGTGCATTAACATGAACCCGCTAGCGCCACCTAGTCCCCCAGATTGGAACCCAGCCCTCCAGAGGAAGGTGAAAGGCTGGTCTAGTGCATTAACATGAACCCGCTAGCGCCACCTAGCCCCCCAGACTGGAGCCCAGCCCTCCAGAGGAAGGTGAAAGGCTGGTCTAGTGCATTAACATTAACCCGCTAGCGCCACCTAGCCCCCCAGATTGGAACCCAGCCCTCCAGAGGAAGGTGAAAGGCTGGTCTAGTGCATTAACATGAACCCGCTAGCGCCACCTAGTCCCTCAGATTGGAGCCCAGACTTCCAGAGGAAGGTGAAAGGCTGGTCTAGTGCATTAACATTAACCCGCTAGCGCCACCTAGCCCCCCAGATTGGAACCCAGGCCTCCAGAGGAAGGTGAAAGGCTGGTCTAGTGCATTAACATGAACCCACGAATCAACCTACAACTGTAGAAAAAAAAATTGCACACATATACCCCAGATTTGAAAAGTGCCCTTTTCACCCTCCCCACAGATGATAGCGATGATACAGAGACTCCGTTGTACTCAGTAGCAATACTCTGCTTCAGTAAAGTGGTACCGCAGCTGCTTGCTTTGCCATCCTGAGAGGATATATCAGCGACAGGAGAACATGTCTTTAGGACAGGGAATACAGTTTTACAATCTAAAATGGCACACCTTTTTTGCTTTGTTATTGAGTTGCCAGAGGTTTAGTTGATATGTTTTAGTTCAACTTCATATGCCAGTGTGAGGTACAGTTTTGTATTAAATGATAAGAAATGTATTTACAGGTACAGTTCTGTGCACTGTATTTAGTAATGTCCACTGTATTTAGTAATGTCCACTGTATTTAGTAATGTGCACTGTATTTAGTTCTGTGCACTGTATTTAGTAATGTGCACTGTATTTAGTAATGTCCACTGTATTTAGTAATGTCCACTGTATTTAGTAATGTGCACTGTATTTAGTTCTGTGCACTGTATTTAGTAATGTCCACTGTATTTAGTTCTGTGCACTGTATTTAGTAATGTCCACTGTATTTAGTAATGTCCACTGTATTTAGTTATGTTGTCAACATTGTGTTTTATTAACATTTGAATAATGAGCTTGAGTTGTACAAAAATCAATGAAAATGTGGCTAAAATTTAAAACCCTATCTGTTACAGTATTGAGAGTTGCCAGGAGTTTACTTGAGGTCTATCTATCTATCTATCTATCTATCTATCTATCTATCTATCTATCTATCTATCTGTCTATCTATCTATCTATCTGTCTATCTATCTATCTGTCTATCTATCTATCTATCTATAATGACACACACACACAATTGAACTTTCAGTTATGGTATGGGTTAGTATTGTATTAATAATGGTTAGAAAAGTATTTCTGGGTACATGAATGCTACTTGCATATGCATGTATAATCAATAAAGAGTCCATAAAGACTGGATACTATTTTCTGTCTGTCATATTTTTATTTTGAATTTGAAAAACAGTGACATGAACCACAGATTGAATGGCCAAAAAGAGGTCAATCTCTCAGCCTCTCGGAGCATCTTAACCCTACCAGACTGCCTAGGGTAAATGGCCTCTTTGAGAAGCTATGTGGTGCAGGGATTAACCAGTGTTTTGGATTGATTTCTTTATTTTGTAATGTAGCAGCTCTGTTGTGCTAATGTTTTCCCCCACACACTTTGACATGGGTGCTAGGGATTTTTATCTCACAAAGCTGGCATCTCTGTTCATAATCTATTTATTGATTAGTATTTGTCGGGGACAGCGTATGATTCTTATTTCATTGCTGCCATGGGACACATCGTACTGTATGCTGGACTTGGGCTCATTTCTAGTCATTAGTCCCATAGAGACAGGGTTAAACGTCCTCTCAAGCCTGCCCCGAGGGTTGCTCAGCACGCTGCATCAATCAAGAACTCTTTAAAGATGAAACAGGCTTTCAGCCAGCGGCCACTTCACTGCTCTAGTTGTTTTGTCTTTTGTTTTTGCTGAGTGAGGGGTGCTGGAGCGACCGTTTCCAGATCCCTGCTTCACCGTCGTTTCGAGACAGGCGCGTGGGTTCACGTGACGCACCCAAGGTTTTTAAGAGTGAACATCAATTGCTGCTCCGCTCCAACACACACACGCACGCACTGACACACACACACACACCGACACACACACATGCAGCGCAATGCTCGCATTCTCATGAATATTCATGATGCCAATAAACCAGGCCTCAAGCACACAGCGATTTTTCAAGTGTTTTGTTAGAAAAAAAAAATGCACTAAACCAGCCTTTCACCTTCCTCTGGGGGCTTGGGCTCCAATCTGGGGGGCTAGGTGGCTCTAGCGGGTTAATGTTCATGCCTTTCATCTGGGTTGAGAGGAGTAGCTGAGAGTGGGAGAGGGAGATAGAGCTCATCTGGGTGATGTCATGGCCGTAGTGCTAATATCAGACAGGAAGGAAGTTGCATTTCTTTGAAATGGGGGCACGTCACTCAGCCAGCAGCTAAGCGGTTAAAACCGAACAAGTAAAAAAAACACACACACACAGTGTGAAACCGACCAGAATTTCCATTCCTCCCACTCCCTCCTCTCTCTCTCTCTCCTCTCTGTCCTCTCTGTTTCTCAGCCTCTTTATCCTTTCATCTCTCCTGTTTTTCTCCTTCTGTCTCCCTCTCTCTTGTTCTGTCTCTCTCTCCTCTCTGATTCAGAACTGTTCAGTATGTGAAAGTTCAAGACTGATAATGATGATAGTCTCATTTCCTGTTTGTGAATTTCACCAAGATTGGTTATTATTATTATTATTATTATTGTTGTTATTGTTATTATTATTATTATTAGTAGTAGTAGGCTTGGTGGGCCAGTGGTTAAAGATACCAGGAGGTTCAAATCCCAGCTCAGCCACTGACTCACTGTGTGCGACCCTGAGCAAGTCACTGAACCTCCTTGTGCTCCGTCCTTCAGGATGAGACGTCAAACAAACGAGCTCCTATTGGTTGTTGATGCATAGTTCACCCCCTAGTCTCTCTGAGTCGATTTGTATTAAAGTGTCTGCTAAATGACTAATTCATAATAATAGTATTAGTATTAGTGTTATGATCACTATAAAATGCATTTGATGTTTGATTTTGATTCCATTGTTTTTCTTCAGATCTGAGTTTTTAGTCGTCTGTGAATCCTCGGCAAACTTTTATCACACACTCGTGGCCTCCTTATAAATGTTTCGGATTGCATTTGGCTGTAATCCGCTTAACTTTCCATTTTCATACAAACCGTTTAACCCTTCACTGTCTGTGCGCTTGTTACGCGTCATGAGGACCTCCTGTATGTGCTGCACCGGCTTTAAAACCACATTTCCGTTTTGAAACTGAAGACTACCTACAGTACGCGCAGCTTTAGCTCTTTTTTGTCTGTTCGCCATCTGGTGGATACCTGCAGCAACTACACCTAGGGATCACCTGACCACACAATAAAACACTATTTAAAAAAAAAAACAACAACTGTGAATTACAGCACCTGTATAAAGTTATAACGGAACTCATTATAAAAACACTGATGTTCTGTTTGTTCATCTGTTTATTAATTTTTGTGTGTGTGCATTTGTTATTTTTTCAGATTCTGTAAATAACGTCTCAAGGGCAAGTAGAAAAGGAACGAGAAAGAGGAGGAAAGGAAGAGAGAACGAAAGAAAACGAAAAGAAAGATGCCGTTGAAAAAGCAAGGGGGGCGCTCACCCCCCTCCACAAGGACCAAAGCAGGGAAGAAACGCAGCCCTTCAGCCCAGCAGAGCACCCCCTGTGCCCAGGGGGCCCAGGAGTCTACAGGAGGGGGGAGGGAGGCGGAGAGGGAGCGAGAGAAGCAGCCGTCTTCAACAGGGGCTCAGCGCAGACCGCAAGCGAGCCCAGCGGACGCCTATCATGCACAGAGCAGGACTCCGAACAGCAGAGTGCAGAGCCAGGACACAGCGGCCTCTCCCAGCAGAGGGAGCCACCATCACCAACACCATCCGCTCCCACAGCACCCCCCTCCCCCTCCCCCTCCCCCTCCCCTTCCGCAGGGCTCCAAGTTCAGAGAGGGCAAAGGGGCGAGGGCCAGGGAGAACCAGCGCCCGCAGAGCGCAGTAGGACTGGGGCCAGGAGAGGTAGATTGTGGGACGGGAGAGCCCTCCTCTAGCAACGCCAGCAGCAGCACCAGCACCAACCCTCCCTCCAGCCGGAAAACCGCCACCTTCAAATCCCGCGCCCCGAAAAAGAAGTACACGTTGGAGCATTACAGGGGGGGTTTAGGAGGAGGAGGAGGAGGAGGAGGAGCAGGGGGTGCTGGGACTACGGAGGCCGTGTCGGGGGGCACCATGGAGAGTGTGGGAGCCTCTCCAGTCAGCAGCAGCAGTAGTGTGGTTGCTTCTGATGGCAGCCGGGAAGACAGCAATGGCAGTGAGGCCCCGAGTTCGAATCTCGCCAGCTCAGGGGTGCAGGCTGGGCTGGGGGAAGCCTCGGCACCCCAGTCGGAATCAGGAAGAGGAGGGGACGCCGGGAAGACAGCAGATCAGAGCAACGCCGATGGAGAACCCGACAGCATCGACGATGACGACGACAATAAAAATAACAACAACAACAACAATAATAAAGATGACGAAGACGATAATAACGAAAACAACCAGGACGGTAAGTGCGGTCTGCTGTCCGTACGCTCCTCCTCCACGGACACTGCCAGCGAGCACTCTGCCGACTCCGAGCTGGAGGAAGCCAACGCCAACCCTAACTGTAACCTGCCCGCCCCGAGCAGCTCCACGGCAGCCAGGCTCCCCCTGCACCCGCCCCTCCCTGCCATCCACACACCCTCCCCCCAGCCCCCACCTCTCGCCCCCTCGGAGGAGCAGTGGGAGTTCCGGCCGGGGATCCCGTCCCAGCGGCCGCTGGCTCGGAGGAAGCAGGGTCCCCAGCGCGGGGTGGAGACACAGGGGAGCCTCTTGCAGGGTCTGGGGGTGCAGTTCCACGGGGAGCGCGCCCTGGCCTTCTACGAGGGGGCCCCCCCGCCGCTGCCTCCCATTCTGGATGAGGCCCCGCCCCCCGACGCCGTTGTTGCCGTGGGAACCAGGGTGTGCGCCCGCGTCGGCCAGGACGAGAGCCGCTACAGGGAGGGGGTCGTCATGGAAACGAGACCCGGCCCCCCCCAGTCCTACAGGGTGCGGTTCGACCGAGCTTCCAATAATAATCCTAACAATAATGATAATAACAAGAATAATGATAATGATAACGATGGCAACGACGACACCAGCAGGAGTAACAGCGACCCAGGTGCGTCTGGTCAAGAGAAGGACTGGGCTTGGGTTGCCCGTTCAAGCCTAAGGCTGCTGCAAGCTCCCTGGGGGGGTAACAAGGAAAGCCCCCCCTCTTCCTCTTTGTCTTCAGTTACTTCGGCAGCAGCAGTAATACTCATGGGTCCAGGAGGGGGAGGAAGAGGAGTGGGGGGTGTCATAATCGAGGAGGGCAGCAGCGAGAGAATCAGGGGGGGGCCTCCTCTTCTTCCTCGTCTGTCTTCCGCCAGTGAAACGCAAACTCCGGAAGAGATGGAGGTGGAGAAGGAGATCTGTGCTATCAGTGCCGGCCGCGGGGTTATAAGCTCCAACACCAATAACAGCAGCAGCAGCAGCAGCATCAGTAATAATAACAGTAATACTAGCGTTCCTGCCGGCAGCAGCGCGATGGCCATTGGAGACAGCAGCAGCCCTCGCTTCAAACCACAGCAGCTCAGCTCTCTCCAGCCCACTGCAGCACAGAACCAGCCCCTCCTGCTGCTCTCCGCGAGGGAGACACAAAACAAGGGGGCAGAGCAGAAGCAGAACCAGCACCAGAACCAACAGCAGCAGCATCATCTAATCCAGAACCACACCCCTCCCGAAGACATGGAGGTGTCCAAGATCAGCCTGAACATGGCCTCCCCTTTAAGGGCGGAGAGCGTGGCTTTGCTTTTGGACCGAGGAGGTGGGGGTGTGGGGGAGGAGGAGGGTGGGGCGGAGCGGCCAGGCTCCCGGGGACCCCCTCCCTCCCTGCAGCAGCAGCAGCACGGCTCCCAGAGACAGATTCTTTCCCCTTCCAAGTCTGCAGGGTACCCTCCGATGATAGGGGTTCGGGGAGGGGGAGGGGGAGGGGGAGTGTTGCCTTTGGTGCTGACAGGTGGCTCCTCCAATCGATGCCTCATCCTCCCTGAACAGCCCTCCCCCCTCCTGCTGAGCCAGGAAGTGATGTCGTCGTCTGCAGGAAGCGGGAGGAGCAGCGCCAACAGCAGCAGCCAGGGAGGGGGGAGCGGCTGCACCACGCCAGGGGGGCTGGGAGGGGGAGGGGGAGGGGGAGGTGGGGGGAACGGGTCCTCCTCTCGCTCCCGCACCCCTCTGACCGCGGCTCAGCAGAAATACAAAAAGGGGGACGTGGTCTGCACCCCGAACGGCATCCGCAAGAAGTTCAACGGCAAGCAGTGGCGCCGGCTGTGCTCCCGCGAGGGCTGCATGAAGGAGTCCCAGCGCAGGGGGTACTGCTCCCGGCACCTCTCCATGAGAACCAAGGAGATGGAGAGCGGGGCGGCGGGCAGCAGCGGCCGGCTCTCCTCAGACCCCCTCTCCAGGACCGGGAGAGCCAGCAGCGAGTTCGACTGGGAGGACACGTCCCGGGACAGCAGCAGCGAGACCAGCGGCGGCCGGGCTGACTCGAGGCCCAGGCTGGCCCTGCCCCTCCTCCCTTCCTCCTCCTCCTCGCAGGACCTCTCCCGCTTCGACTTCGACGAGTGCGAGGCGGCCAACATGCTGGTCTCCCTGGGCAGCTCGCGCTCCGGCACCCCCTCCTTCTCCCCCGTCTCCAACCAGTCCCCCTTCTCCCCGGCGCCCTCCCCCTCGCGTTCCCCGCTCTTCGGCTTCCGGCCGGCCAACTTCAGCCCCATCACGGCCTCCCCTGTGATTCAGAGGGTGGCGGGGGGGGCCAGGCACAGGCACGTGAGCGCCAGCACCCCCAAATCAGAGGGGGCCCCGGGATTGCACCACCACAGCGGGGCCCCACCAGGGACGGGGCACCGGGACAGAGAGAGGCATTCCTCGGGGATCCTGCCCACTTTCCACGCCAACCTAACCTTCACCGTCCCCATGAGCCCCAATAAACGCAAACTGGAAGCTGTGGGCCATGCCCCCTCCTCCTCCTCCCACTCCCACCCCCCTTCCTCCTCTGCAGCAGGATTGGGATTGGGAATCTGCCTCCCGGCCCCTCCGGAGTTCCAGAAGAGCGACAGCACGGACTCTGGCGTGGAGTCTGTCTCCCACACCCCGACACTGCCCTCCACGCCGGCCGGGTTCAGGGCCATGTCTCCAGCAGCGGCAGCAGCAGCAGCAGCAGCAGCAGCTGGGGGGGGGCAAGCCTCCTCCTCCTCCTCTTCCTCCCCCCTGCCCCTGCTCCTCTCCCCTCCCCCCTCGGCCCTCACTTCCGACCCCTCCCCCACAGTGCGCAGGGTCCCAGCCTTGACCCAGCAGCAGCAGCAGCAGCAGCAGCAGCAGCAGTCCCAGAGAGACTCCCCAGTGATCGTCCGCAACCCCGACGTGCCTTTACTGCCGGCCAAATTCGCGGAGAAGCCCCCGGACAGCAGGGCCGGCCCCCGGACAGCCAGGCCGGCGGGGGCAGCATCCGGGAGCATTGTAGGACCTTCTTTTGCCCCTCCTTCATCGTCTTCATCTTCTTCCTCTGTCTGCCCGTCGGTTAAAAGCGCTGGCCTCCAGATGCCCGTCCCCATCAACGCCTCCCACTTAGCAACGCAGAACCAGGCAGCCAACGGGTGCGTTATAGTGGGCAGAGTCTCCTCATCCTCCACCTCCTCCTCATCCTCATCCTGCTCTGTCAGCCAGGCAGGCCCCTCCTCCTCCTCCTGCTCCGCTCTGAATTCGGGGTTCACCCTGGGGATCCCCCTGCAACAGCCCGTGCCCTTCCACCCCACCCCCACTGCACTGCTGCCCGTCATCGTGCCGTCTGAGCTCTCGCATCCGGCGCCGAGGAAGGAGATCATCATGGGCCGCCCCGGGACAGGTAAGGGAACAGCGGGGGGGGGCAGACTGGGGTCTTCATCAATGTTATTGAAACTAGATGAAACTGAGTCACGCAGACCAGCGTTCAGGCTCTAGTTCCTTCATCAGTGTTATTAAAACTAAACTGAGTCACGCAGACCAGCGTTTGGGCTCTAGTGCCTTCATCAGTGTTAAAACTAAACTGAGTCACGCAGACCAGCGTTCGGGCTCTAGTTCCTTCATCAGTGTTATTAAAACTAAACTGAGTCACGCAGACCAGCGTTCGGGGTCTAGTGCCTTCATCAGTGTTATTGACTTTTACACAAACGTTTGTCACCTTATCGAATTAAACACAAAGTATAACAGTGAGGCAGTTTGAAAGTCAGATTTGTTGTGCGTGAAATTAAATGGATTATATACATGCTTGATATGCATGAAACTGCATATCAGTGTGTGTATCTTAGTGAGTGTCTCGCTGCCTGTGTATGTCTTTTAGTGAGTGTTTCTGTGTGTGTGTGCATGTCTGTCTGTCTGTCTCAGTGTGTGTGTGCATGTCTGTCTGTCTGTGTGTGTGTGTGTGTGCGTCTGTCTGTCTGTTTGTGTGTGTGTGTGTATCAGTGCTTGTCTGTTTGAGCTGCACATTCCAGCACTCAGAACTGTGTCCAGACTTGTTCTGTGGTAAGCAGACACGCCCAGACACACCAGTGTACCACCCTCTCGTACGCACTCCCTCCCTCCCTCCCTCTCATACGCACTCCCTCCCTCCTTCCCTCTCACACCCTGCCTTCTTTCTCTGCTTTTTCTTACTATAAACCTGTCTCTCTTTGAATTCAAATTGGTCTTTAGTACACCAATTAACACAGGAATATTAGAAACATAACATAACAGAGCTGATGTTGGGCGAAGTCATTCTTTCCTATCAGAGAGGCCTTCAAGCTAATTGCATGAGCAAGAGACAAATCCACACACAGATACACTGACACACACATACACACAAACTGAGACTGACACAGACAGACAAACTGAGACTGACACAGGGACACCGACACAGACAACTGAGAAACACAAAGACAAACTGAGACACTGACACAGACAAACACACACACAGACAAACTGAGACTGACACAAGCACGCATAGACAAACTGACACACACACAGACACACACACACACAGACAAACTTAGACACACTGACACAACAGACAAACTGAGACGCTGGCACACATAGGCAAACAGACACACACACACACACACACACACACATAGACAAACTGAGACACACACATACACACTGACACACACAGACAGACCGACACAAAGAGCAGCTGAGACAAACTGAGACAAACCCACACACACTGACACACACAGACAACACAATAATGAAAGTTATTGGGGCTGAGGTTAAATACTCATTACTGCGTCTCAAGTTTTCTTTTCAAACTTTGAACTGGAGAAAGAGGATGTGATAGAAAAGGGTGATAAGGGGGTGGAGTGAGTCTGTAGGATAGATGGAGAGAGGTTTTGGGGTCCAGTGGTTAGAGAAAGGGGCTTGATACCTGGAGCTTCAAATCCCAGCTCAGCCGCTGACTCACTATGTGTGTGTGAGACCCTGAGCAAGTCGCTTCACCTCCTTGTGCTCCGTCCTTCGGATGAGACGTCAAACAAACGAGGTCCTGTTGGAAGCGACTCTGCAGCAGCAGCAGCAGTTGATGCACAGTTCACCCCCCTAGTCTCTGTGAGTCGATTTGGATAAAAGCGTCTGCAAACGACTAATTATTAATAATAAAAGAGAAGGGGAGACAGCAGGAGAGGGGATGAGAGAAGGGATTCACTGACACTGTAGTGACAAAACGAATGAGTAAGCAAGGCAGATGGAGAGAGGGAGGGTGAAAGGTGAGTGTTTGCAGGATGGATAAAAAGGTTAGATGGAGACAGAGAGAGGGGGGGGAGTGGAGTGAAGGACTCATTAATACTGAAAGTGAGTGAGTGTGTAGGATAGATACAGAGAGAAGGAGAGGAGAGGATGGTTTGAAAGTTAGATGAAAGAGAGTGTGTAGGTTGGATGAGGGAGAAGGGGAGAGAGGCAGAGTGGCTTTGCTGACGCACGATGTCATTGTGTGCCGGGGCAGTTGCCGTGACGACAGGACACTCACATCCCACCTCCCACGTGACAGGAAAAAAAAAAAAAAAAAAAAAAACACGCTGACAAACAAGCACAGAACCGGAACACACAGGGTTAACCTTCCTCTGGAGGCCTGGGTTCCAATCTGGGATTAGTAACGCTGCAGGCTCACAGGTGAGACTTCGATATTCACGCTGTGGTGAGCAGCGGGGTCACTTCATTCAGAGCTGGCTCACCAGCGGCCCCGATTCTGCAGACTCCCGGCACCTACACTACCCGGTCATTTTGAAATGATATACCTGAACAAGGGCAGTTCTGAAACCTAGGGCTGGGTGCAGTAGGGCAAGTGCCCTGGTCAGTTTGTCCCAATTATCCCCTCGCTCTGTGTACACACAGGTCTGTTACAATATAATACGATCATGTATTCATATATATATATATATATATATATATATATATATATATATATATATATATATAAAGAAATACCTAGCGCTTGTTCACACTGCAAGCTGAAATGTTGAATTTCTGTGTTCAACGGCGACCTCTGCTGTCCAGTAGTGTGAACTGCGGCAGCACTGCACAGCTTTGGGGGAGGCTGAAGGATAGGTTAGTTTAATAAATCCTGGAAGAATTTAGCAGTAAAAATAGGCATGGATATGTGTTGTAGTGTCAAGCTTGACTGTAGCTATAAACTTCCATGCTGCCTTCTCCCTAGCAAGTCGGTCAGACACACACACTGGTCCCATTTGGTTATTATGGGTTTCCTGTTCCCAGGGTCGTTGCCGTGGGCAGCGCTAGGCCAGCGGTCGCCGTGGCAACAGCAGAGCTCTCCACCAGACGAGTGGCAGCCCTCACAGGGTTGCCGTGACAACAGCAAAGTTTAATCAAAGAAATTGGTGCAAAAAAAACAAAAAGGAGAGAGAGAGGGGGCTGTAAACAAGGGGAGGTTATATCATCCTACAGCTCCTGAATCAGCGGACATGCGGCTTTACACACACGCGGGGGTGTGTGTGTGTGCGTGCGTGCGTGTGTGTGTGTGTGTGTGTGTGTGAGAGAGAGAGAGCAGGGGCAAGCGAAGGGGGTTTAGAATCCATTCTCTTACCTCTTATTGGCACTAGCAGTATTAGCACTGACCCCCTGGTTTCACTGACCCTGATAAGCACTAACAGGGATGGAAAGAAGAGTCCTGTTTAATAAGAAAACACCTGAGCTTTTTACTGCTACACCCTGTTAAGGTGAAGCGGGGGAAAGATATGAGGGTCCAGTTCAGCACTGGATATTTATATTTGTTTCCTTAAAAAAAAAAAAAAAAGGGCTTTTGTAAACTTGTAATATTTTCATGTAGTTGGTTCAGTGCCGCATGTAAGAGAATGATGTAGTCGCTAGTCAGGGAGGTGTCGTAGTGAAAAAAAGGGTGGGGGGGTGCTTTCGAGTGCCACTCCGCTGCTTTAAGCTCTCGTCGATACTGTAGCGATTGATCAGCGTTTCATCCATCTTCTCTATTAGATGGAGCTCCCTGTATGAGGGCTGACGGCTCGTCTCCTCCATGCACTGCAAACGTGCAGCAGCAGCTCCCCCCTGTGGCCTTTATGTGTCACACCCTGACAGCTGTGCAGGGAGTTTCTACACACTGCAGGCATTGTAGTCCCTCACACAGGGTCTTTCTTTCTTGCTTGCTTTCTGTTTATTAATGAATCAGTGTGTGTGTGTGTCTCAGTGTCTTCAGTGTGTGCGTGTGTGCACTATAAACCCAGACCTCTCTCTGTACCTGAAGGGGTTAACTGGTCCTGCTTGTTTGCTACAGAAGGCGGCGATGCCCTCTGTAAGTGCCGAGGTGTCTGATTGGGCAGTGGGAGGGACTTTCTCTCTGCCTCACTAATTGGCAGCCTCAGTTGACCACACCCCCATTGTTTGCTGTGGTTTGATTGACAGGTGGTCCTGGCAGCCTCCCCAGGTTAACTCTTTGAGTGCCGGTCAAGATTAAAAGTGTGTCTGTGTGAGTGTGCTTGTCAGGTTTGTTTGTAATGTGCATTGGATCGAAAGGTAGGGAAACCTGACAGAGCCTGCCTTATTAAACAGAAGCTCTGGAGTTTAGAACAGGAAATCTGTTGCAGTATGGGTCTGTCTGAGTGTGTGTGTCAGTGTGGGTCTGTCTGAGTGTGTGTGTGTCAGTGTGTGTGTGTCACGTTGTGTGTCTGTGTGTGTGTGCGCTGGTATCAGTATCAGTCTCAGATGAGAAGTTTAAACAGGCTCTGGGTGTTTTTCTGGTTCAAAGTCTCTAGTGAGCAGTGAGGCTCCGTTGTACAGACTGCTCCCTTCCTCTCCTCTCATTTCCTGTACAGAAAACTGCTCTCTCTCTCCCCTTCACTCCAAACCCCCCTTTTTTCCATCTCTCTTTCCCGCTCCCTCCCTTTCCCTCATTCCCTCTTTTTTCCACTCTAGAGTAACGTGTGAGTCACTTTTTGTCTATTTATATCCCAGTGACTTGCATTCCTAATAAACCAGCACACACACACGCACACGTGATTATTTGGAAACAAGAAATAAAAAAGATACGGTCAAGGAGTTCATACAGGAATATGAACAGGCTTTCTGTCTCTCCCAGACTCCTCCCCCCCACCCCCCTGCCGTGCTCCTCTCCTCTCCTCTCTCTCTCTATCCCCTCCTCTCTCGGACAGGGTGAGTAATGCTTCTGCTGACACGGTGTCTGACTGAGCTGCTGTAATGTCTCTCTGTAAACAACAAGAGAGAGAGAGAGAGAGAGAGAGAGAGAGAGAGGGGGGGGAGGAAGGAAATGGGTGTGTGTGAGTGAGAGGACTACTTCTGTTCTAACACGAGTAAACATCTCTAATATATAGAGGACAGCTTTCAAGTCACGCTGTCTCCCCCTCTCTCCCTCCTCCTCCTCCTCCTCCTCCCCCCCTGGGTTTGTGATCTCATTATTTAACTCTCAGTGACTCAGACTGACTCACTCACTAATAAATCATTTGGTAGCAACTTAAATTTGATGCCAATAGAATTTGTACTGTCAACTTATGGATACATTTCAGTACGTTAAGTTTAACATTAACCCACTAGCGCCACCTAGCCCCCCAGATTGGAACCCAGGCCTCCAGAGGAAGGTGAAAGGCTGGTCTAGTGCATTAACATGAACCCGCTAGCGTCACCTAGCCCCCCAGATTGGAACCCAGGCCTCCAGAGGAAGGTGAAAGGCTGGTCTAGTGCATTAACTTGAACCTGCTAGCGCCACCTAGCCCCCCAGATTGGAACCCAGGCCTCCAGAGGAAGGTGAAAGGCTGGTCTAGTGCATTAACATGAACCCGCTAGCGTCACCTAGCCCCCCAGATTGGAACCCAGGCCTCCAGAGGAAGGTGAAAGGCTGGTCTAGTGCATTAACTTGAACCTGCTAGCGCCACCTAGCCCCCTAGATTGGAACCCAGACCTCCAGAGGAAGGTGAAAGGCTGGTCTAGTGCATTAACAAGAACCCACTAGCGCCACCTAGCCCCTAGATTGGAACCCAGGCCTCCAGAGGAAGGTGAAAGGCTGGTCTAGTGCATTAACATGAACCCGCTAGCGCCACCTAGCTCCCCAGATTGGAACCCAGACCTCCAGAGGAAGGTGAAAGGCTGGTCTAGTGCATTAACAAGAACCCACTAGCGCCACCTAGCCCCCTAGATTGGAACCCAGGCCTCCAGAGGAAGGTGAAAGGCTGGTGGAAGCTGGTGTTAGCCTGGGTCCTGTTTGCAGCAGTCTGGTGACTGAAGGGTTAAGTCTGCAGTGTTGGTGTCGTGTTTCCCAGACTCCTCGGAGCACACTGATCTCCCCCTCGCTGAACCACTGCACTCAATAGCAGCTCTGTGCTGCAGTGCGAACATAAACTGAGACACATACACAGGGACACACACACACTGACACGCACACACACACAGAGACACGCACACAGTGTGTGTCAGTGTGTCTGTGCGTCTGTCAGTCAGTGTGACACAGTGTGTGTCTGTGTTTACCAGAGCAAGTTTATAACACTTACTGAGTCAAAAAGAAAGTCCCAACATGATGGGAAAAACCTGATGAAACCTACCTCACGAGAACACAGGCCATGTCCCTGTAATGCTGAAACAGATATTTCAAACATGAAATCAGCGCGATACGGGACTCAATGCAAAGCTCTCATTAACACTATAAACCAGTGTGTGTGTGTGTCAGTGTCAGTGTGTGTGTCAATGTGTCAGCGTGTGTGTGTCAGCGTGTGTGTGAGCACGTGTCCGTGTGTCACTGTGTGTGTGTGTCACTGTGTGTGTGTGTCGGTGTGTGTGTGTGTGTGCGTGTCAGTGTGTCACTGTGTGTGTGTGTGTGCGTGTCAGTGTGTCACTGTGTGTGTGTGTGTGCGTGTCAGTGTGTCAGCGTGTGTGGGCGTGTCGGAGGGAAGTGAAAAGGTCCACTGAAAATTCAATGAAAAATATTATATTTATTACGTCTCCAAATCTCCTTTTTTTCCTGCTATTTTTTTCAAGATTTTTCCTGTGTGAAAGGGTATCAAACTGTGTGTACTCTAGTCTTGGTTTCTGTGCTGCCTGGTTTGTGAATGTCAGCTCCTTCGTGAATGGTACTTCGTGTTTGTAAAAGGGTAACGTTGATTATAGCGAAGATTTTTGGCAATCACCTGGTTAAAAACATTGCTGTATTCGATAGAGAGAAATGGGCCTCATTCTAGTGCCCACAGGGGCTCCCGTGGCCTGGGGCAGAACTGCAACTCAGCATCGAGGGGCACTGCCCAGCCAAGGCGGGTCCTCTCATGCGACTGGCTGGCCGATATCTCCTTCTCCCAGCAACATTCGCTACCTTTCACATCAATCACGCAGTTATCCAGTCAGTGTGGGAGCGGGAGGGCGCGGCTATGCAAACTCATTGTTTTACTCTTGAGTCAGAACAAAAGATCCGGCCAATCAAGAGGCGCTAGCTGAGACGTCACAATAGACAGGATACCCGCCAACCAATGAGCGGCCACACCCCACAGAGTTGCGGTAACTCACAACGACCCCTTACCCAATTGGAGCCTGAGAACCGTGTGGCAGGCGATTTGCATATGACTGACATTCCAGATCTGACTGAGGCCAATCAGCTTGGAGAGCAGCGGTTGGCAGGTGAATGACTCCTCGCTTGGCGACCTATGGGAGAGCGGGGTTGCACAGACCCGAGTTTGCGCGCTGTAGCTGGTTAGGCGAGAGAGAGAGAGAGAGAGAGGGAGGAGGGGTGGAGCGGGTAACCTAGTTTAATCTTGTTTAGAAAAGCGAAAGGCGAGCTCTGTGGATATTGTGAATGCGACGCTACTACCCTGCGAGGGCAAATTATTATAGACACGATATCACTGTCACCTCGCCAGACAACGCGTTGGGACGCAACAAACCCCGTCAGACGTCTGCTGCTAGTACGATTACATTATACGATGTCGTATGCGACTGCAGAGTAGTATTATTCCTGTGTGCTCTTCAGTGTTAACAGCACTGAGTGGACTTGTTGGTATTAGTGTTATTTTACTACGGAGCCTGGGCAGCACGATTCTGCCAGCTTTGCTTGTGACTCGGTGTGTTACCTATTTATTAAAAATAATCCAGCCAGCTGCAAACAAAAAACATTGCAAAGAAAAGTGACCATTTTCATATTAATAATAATATATTTAGTGGAACTAAGAAAATGAAAAATGGACTGATTTAAAAAAAAAAAAAAAGAAAAAACGGAAGCAGCAGCTGAACACAGCGAGAGAGAAAGGAAAAGCCGCGCTTCACATGGTGTCTGTAGCAGGGATGTGGAATCCGGAGCGGAGGACACAACAGCAACACGCACTTCATTTCAAACACATGTGAAGTGCGCGCTCGGTGCTTTACCACCGATTTCGCTTCCCCGTTTTGTTTTGTTGTGTTTTTTTTTATGTATATCGCCACACCGGATGAAGTCGAGAAAGATGCGTGTTTGATTGAAGAAGGAGGACTCTCGACTTCACTCAACGCCAGCATTGCGCTTTACTACGAGCGGCTCAGAATAACAACAGCACCACCATTCATTGCGTGCAAGTGAAACTGCTTACACAACATTAACACAAGAGACGCAGTAATATAAGAGAGAGAGGAGAGATACGGGAACACAAATACACTGCACAACTTACAGTCAAAAACACCTACTTCTATAGGGATCGGGCAACACCCGTGACAGAATATCATTAACCAGTTCACGTCATTACTGTTGTTATTAGTGTGCAGGATCTTTGAAACCCAATTGGACTTCTCAATTTCTGGAGAGCTTAGTGGGGTAGCTCGAGTTTTCTAATATAGTGCGTGTTATTATTACCCATGATAATGTATGCTAGGTCATTCCAGACTAAACCTGTGAGTTTAGCTTAGCGAGCACAGGGGCAGTGTTCTGTTGAAATTGATGCGATGTTTGTGTTGTCCTGTAGTATAGTACGGGGGTATCTGAGGTGATTCACAGTATGTTAATACGGTAATACGCGTATCGATGATACTGTAGTCCATTGAGGTTGTGTCTACTACTGGTAAATACGGTAAAGCATTGGCGATTGGTTTAAGTTTCTTCATGTTGTTTACGACTTGTAATATGTAATGTACACGGTCGTTGTGTTTGTATTGACTTTGTAACGCTTTGAAGAAGGCCAGTATTGTTACGGTTGAACTGTGATTAATAATAATACTTGCCGTGTCATTGATTATTATTATTATTATTATTATTATTATTATTATTCGAGGTTTTTATTTAGAGACTTTCTTTTGAGGAAAGTACTTTGTTGTTTAAAAACAACATTAAGGAGAGACGGTTTGTTGACTTTATTACGAGGTGTGTGTGTGTGTGTGTGTGTGTGATTGAGCTGTGCTCGCTGTGCTATTGATTGGTGATCGGTGATTGAGCTGTGTTCGCTGTGTTATTGATTGGTGTGTGTGTGATTGAGCTGTGTTCGCTGTGTTATTGATTGATTGGTGTGTGTGTGATTGAGCTGTGTTCGCTGTGTTATTGATTGGTGATCGGTGATTGAGCTGTGCTCGCTGTGTTATTGATTGGTGATCGGTGATTGGAATTGCAGGTTCCAGGCTGGGGAGCTGCCTTGTGTGAAGTTACAGCCTGCTTGTATAGAGGTTACTTTCGGGAAAGTGTTTAGCAGTTGGTTATAAGGATTGGGAGGTCGGTTGATCAGTACTGTTAGCATCGTCAGTGTAAACAAACAAACCCCGAATCCAAGCCGTGTTTTGAGTTGTCTGTGTAATAGTTTTGCTGTTTGGTTATTGCAATTGAAAATCGCATTTTGGTGTCGCATAAACGTTAAAGCAGTGAAGGGTAACACACCCTGCTGTGATAATCGGAGAATCCCCAAAACAAAGCGTGGCACAGTGCGTGTCGGTTATATATATATATATACTGTACTTGTTGTGTATCTGTGAACACACGCTCACTCACAAGTACAAACAGTGTTGGGTTTGTTCGATTTCTCCAGGCTGTTAATTCCGTGTTGCTTGTTTGGTTTTGTTTACTAGATGTTTCTATGTGAATTGTGATGCGATTGCTTGCTCTGTAGTCGAGGTGGTACGTCTTGATTTAGACATTGAAGGGTAAATGAAACTTGTGAGCAGTGGTGGTTTTGTGTGTGAATGTTACCGACGGGCATCGCAAGGCTTCGTTATCGCTGTGAATATCGTTTCTGTTTCTCTTTGAGTTAGTGTGGGAGCGCGTAAAAGAACACGTTGTTTACTTACGGTGTCGGTGATTTTTAATTTTTTATTATTATTATTTACTATTACGACTGCTGAGTCGCCTGAGCGGTTTAAATACCGATATTAATGTGCATTCGAGTTACGTACATCCGCCCCTTTGCGATTTAGGCGAGGCCAAGGATGAGAGTCAGGCCTACTTAACCCTTTCCAGACCGCACTCGACTCTACCTCAAATAATAACAACACAGCAAAACGGGGAGGGAAAACGAACATGGACACGGATACAAAGGAAAAACAACCCATTTCTGGACAAACATCGAAGCTTTAATATTCCAGTGTTTGGGTATTTACTGTGGTAATCAGTGGCTCAGTCTGTAATAGGCTCAGCTATTGTCCATTCATTCTTATCTACATAACAACAACACGGAAGAAAACCAAAAAAAAAAACAAGACTGGACTTCTCATTCATATATTTATTATCACAAGAAGATGGATGCGCGCTTTGGAGAATCATCATCATTATTATTATTGGTTTTATTTATAAAATAAAAGGATAAATGAACACGGCTCGTGACAGCACTTTACATATGAAAACATACGCCTCCTTGTGTCAGTTATCATCATTGAATACATTCAAAAACAATTCAAAACCGAAATATTATAACACCAAGACACAGATGTAATTCTCTGTGAATCAGCGCCTTATCAATTACAGTATTGTTTAAATAAATACAACGGAAACGTCTCTACAAAACCATGTTTTCATCGGAAACGCCGCCGTGTCTACGTCAAGGTCTCAGCATGTTTGGTACGTATTATTGTTTTTAATAGTATTCTTATTCTGTGATAAATTGTGTTCGGTACGTAGAACTGTTACAGAGAATTCAGTCTTCGTGCCTCAAGCCTGCCCTGGACTGGAGGGAGCACCCTTTCTCTTAGGGGGGTGAGGGAGGGAGGGAGGGAGCAGTTCAGTCTCTGTGCCTCAAGCCTGCCCTGGACTGGAGGGAGCACCCTTTCTCTTAGGGGGGTGAGGGAGGGAGGGAGCAGTTCAGTCTCTGTGCCTCAAGCCTGCCCTGGACTGGAGGGAGCACCCTTTCTCTTAGGGGGATGATTGAGGGAGGGAGGGAGCAGTTCAGTCTCTGTACCTCAAGCCTGCCCTGGACTAGAGGGAGCACCCTTTCTCTTAGGGGGATGATTGAGGGAGGGAGGGAGCAGTTCAGTCTCTGTACCTCAAGCCTGCCCTGGACTGGAGGGAGCCCCCTTTCTCTTAGGGGGATGATTGAGGGAGGGAGGGAGCAGTTCAGTCTCTGTACCTCAAGCCTGCCCTGGACTAGAGGGAGCACCCTTTCTCTTAGGGGGATGATTGAGGGAGGGAGGGAGCAGTTCAGTCTCTGTACCTCAAGCCTGCCCTGGACTGGAGGGAGCACCCTTTCTCTTAGGGGGGGTGAGGGAGGGAGGGAGCAGTTCAGTCTCTGTACCTCAAGCCTGCCCTGGACTGGAGGGAGCACCCTTTCTCTTAGGGGGATGATTGAGGGAGGGAGGGAGCAGTTCAGTCTCTGTACCTCAAGCCTGCCCTGGACTGGAGGGAGCCCCCTTTCTCTTAGGGGGATGATTGAGGGAGGGAGGGAGCAGTTCAGTCTCTGTACCTCAAGCCTGCCCTGGACTGGAGGGAGCACCCTTTCTCTTAGGGGGATGATTGAGGGAGGGAGGGAGCAGTTCAGTCTCCGTGCCTCAAGCCTGCCCTGGACTGGAGGGAGCCCCCTTTCTCTTAGGGGGGTGAGGGAGGGAGCATCCTGTCTATCCGCTGAGCTGAATTGTGTAATTTATAAGTCTTAACAAGTTCCTTCTCATTTTGCTGAATAATATTCTGTCACAACTCAAGATAAGTTAAGCAAGTCTGCAGAAATATATGTAGTGTCGGGTGCTGTACAACAGAAGCAGGTATCCACTGCAGAATGCCTGTCTACAAGTGGGCTTACTGGCCACTCTGATCTAGAGTGGGTGAAAATCAGCTTGTGTCTCACACACAGCACGCTGGGCTAGGTTTAGGAATAATAATGAAACTAAAAAAGCTCATCTTAATGTGATGTCATTTCGATCTGCTACAGAGGGCTGTATCGCATCAATATCAGGGTCTAGTGCTATATATTATAAAGACATTTCAGAGGGCTGGATCGCATCAATATCAGGGTCTAGTGCTATATATTATAAAGACATTTCAGAGGGCTGTATCGCATCAATATCAGGGTCTAGTGCTGTATATTATAAAGACATTTCAGAGGGCTGTATCGCATCAATATCAGGGTCTAGTGCTATATATTATAAAGACATTTCAGAGGGCTGTATCGCATCAATATCAGGGTCTAGTGCTGTATATTATAAAGACATTTCAGAGGGCTGTATCGCATCAATATCAGGGTCTAGTGCTATATATTATAAAGACATTTCAGAGGGCTGTATCTCATCAATATCAGGGTCTAGTGCTGTATATTATAAAGACATTTCAGAGGGCTGGATCGCATCAATATCACGGTCTGCTGTATCTCATGTATAAGGAGATTCAGTATTAATTTGGTTCTGAAACCATGTGTTGAGTTTTATTTCTATCAGTTCCCAGTTCCCTTGCTGTGAAAAGGGAACTAATATTGTGCGCTGACACAACTGGCTGATTTAAGCAGACATAAGCAGTAAGAGACTGAGTCACGCAGACCAGCGTTTGGGCTCCAGTGCCTTCATCAGTGTTATTGACACTAGAAGAGACCGAGTGAAGCAGACAGAGTGCACAAGATGACACCTCTTATAATGAGAGATGCACATACTACCTTTAAGTGACCCTCTCTTCCTCCGTGTGTGTTTGTGACCTGTGTGTGTTTTTTTAAATTCTGTTTCTCTGCAGTTTGGACCAATGTCGAGCCGCGCTCGGTCCCGGTCTTTCATTGGCACTCATTGGTCCCCTTCCTGGCTCCCAGCCAATCGGAATCCTCCGTCCAGTCCTCAGAGGGGCAGCAGGTTGTCAATCACCCTCCCCCACCCAATCAGAATAAAGGTGAGTGATCCTACAGAACACGCCTAATATAGGACATTAAAATCAGTAAAGAAATGTAATATTCGGAAAATATATATGGTATAAAATGTTCCTTTGTAAATAACCCCCTTTCTCTCCTTCCTCTCTCTCTGTGTTTCAGATCCTCCCCAATCCTGTGTGGTCCCAGTGCCGGAGCCCAGCACTACCACTGCTCCCAGTCTGGGAGGGGACCCAGAGAAGCGCCCCCCTCCCAGTCCGAGCCCCAGCGAGGCCCCACCTCGAGAGCAGCAGACCCCCCCTGCCAGAGATGGGGGGGCAGCAGGGGGGGACAGTGAGACGGAGAGCGATGCAGACGACCCGTGAGTATATACACATTGAAATACATAAACACTGATCTATACACATTGAAATACATACACTGATCTATACACATTGAAATATATAAACACTGAGCTATACACATTGAAATACATAGACACTGAGCTATACACATTGAAATACACAGACACTGAGCTATACACATTGAAATACATAGACACTGATGCATACACATTGAAATACATAGACACTGATCTATACACATTGAAATACACAGACACTGAGCTATACACATTGAAATACATAAACACTGAGCTATACACATTGAAATACATAGACACTGATCTATACACATTGAAATACATAGACACTGATGCATACACACACATACACACACACACACAGAGTGAGTTATCGGTTGATTTGTTTTGTTTCTTCCTGTCTCTGTTCTTGCTGTCAGGTTCTTCTCCAGCGTTATCCCTGAGATGCCCCTGTCTGTGCCCCCGGTGAAGAGGAGGACCCAGTCCCTCAGCGCCCTGCCCAAGGACAGGGACTGCGACAAGGATGGCAGGAGCCCGGGCAAGGTGAGGGGAGGACAGGGAGAGGAGAGGAGGAAGGGGGAGGAGGGGAGGGGAGGGGAGGGCCAGGAGGAAGGGAGAGTGCTTGTGTGTGGATTTTGCTTTTTTTGTTCTCCCCGCCCTCCTCTCACTCCCTCTCATGTCACTCTCAGAGGGAGAAGGATCACATCCGGCGGCCGATGAACGCCTTCATGATCTTCAGCAAGCGGCACCGCGCCCTGGTGCACCAACGACACCCCAACCAGGACAACCGCACCGTCAGCAAGATCTTGGGGGAGTGGTGGTACGCACTGGGGCCCAAGGAGAAGCAGAAATACCACGACCTCGCCTTCCAGGTAACCAGAAACACACTCGCCTGAGACCAGAAACACACTCGCCTGAGACCAGAAACACGCTCGCCTGAGACCAGAAACACGCTCGCCTGAGACCAGAAACACGCTCGCCTGAGACCAGAAACACGCTCGCCCGAGACCAGAAACACGCTCGCCCGAGACCAGAAACACGCTCGCCTGAGACCAGAAACACGCTCGCCTGAGACCAGAAACACGCTCGCCTGAGACCAGAAACACGCTCGCCTGAGACCAGAAACACGCTCGCCTGAGACCAGAAACACGCTCGCCTGAGACCAGAAACACGCTCGCCTGAGACCAGAAACACGCTCGCCCGAGACCAGAAACACGCTCGCCCGAGACCAGAAACACGCTCGCCTGAGACCAGAAACACGCTCGCCTGAGACCAGAAACACGCTCGCCTGAGACCAGAAACACGCTCGCCTGAGACCAGAAACACGCTCGCCTGAGACCAGAAACACGCTCGCCTGAGACCAGAAACACGCTCGCCTGAGACCAGAAACACGCTCGCCTGAGACCAGAAACACGCTCGCCTGAGACCAGAAACACGCTCGCCTGAGACCAGAAACACGCTCGCCTGAGACCAGAAACACGCTCGCCTGAGACCAGAAACACGCTCGCCTGAGACAGGGAACACGCTCGCCTGAGACCAGAAACACGCTCGCCTGAGACCATAAACACGCTCGCCTGAGACCAGAAACACGCTCGCCTGAGACCAGAAACACGCTCGCCTGAGACCAGAAACACGCTCGCCTGAGACCAGAAACACGCTCGCCTGAGACCAGAAACACGCTCGCCTGAGACAGGGAACACGCTCGCCTGAGACAGGGAACACGCTCGCCTGAGACAGGGAACACGCTCGCCTGAGACAGGGAACACGCTCGCCTGAGACGGAACACTGTACATGCACGCACACACCTGAAACAGTTAAACCCAGCAATGGCAGTGGTGTTGAGTGCTGAGCCACGTTGCTTTGCTGCCCCCTGCAGGTGAAGGAGGCTCACTTCAAGGCACACCCTGACTGGAAGTGGTGCAACAAGGACCGCAAGAAATCGAGCTCTGATGTGAAGATAGCGCTGAGTGGAGCCGGGGGGGTGCCCAAAGAGATGAGAGAGAGGAGCATGTCAGAGACTGGAGGTGACAGAGGAGGGCAGGAGGGAGAGTAGAGAAGGGGAGGAGTGGGAGGAGATGAGACATGGAAGGGGAGGGATTAGCATATCTGACAGTAAGTTAGTGAGGCAGGAGTTTCCATGAAAAAAAAATAATAACCTCACTTTCCTTCCCCCTCTCTTCCTCTCTCAGAGCCCCTGGCTGTTTCCCAGGCTGCCGCCCTGGGGGCGGAGCTGAAGGCAGGGCCCAGTGGAGTGGGCGTGGCTGAGCGACAGGCAGGGGAGGGGCCTCAGACCCAGCTGACACGCCCCCGAGCATTCTCACACAGTGGAGTGCACAGCCTGGAGAGAGGAGAGAGGAACACGCAGGCACTGACAGAGCTGGCACAGGTACACCTCTCTCCCTTTCTCTGTAGATGTGTCTCCTCTCACACACTTCCTCTCTCTGTGTAGATGTGTCTCCTCTCTCTCTCACACTTCCTCTCTCCTCTCTGTGTAGATGTGTCTCCTCTCTCTCTCTCTCTCACACTTCCTCTCTCCTCTCTGTGTAGATGTGTCTCCTCTCTCTCTCTCTCTCACACTTCCTCTCTCCTTTTTGTGTAGATGTGTGTCTCTGGCTCTCAGTACTCCGGTATGAAGTTCTCGGCCCCGCGGCGCTCGTTCTCGCGCTCCCAGCGCGCTGCCAGCGAGGAGATGACCAGCGACGAGGAGAGGATGGTGATCTGTGAGGAGGAGGGGGACGATGATGTCATCGGTGAGGGAGAGGCGTGTGTGAGGGTGTCTGTGTGAGTGCGTCGGGGTGAGTCTGTGAGTGCGTCGGGGTGAGTCTCGGAGTGAGTCAGGGTGAGTCTCTGAGTGTGTCTCTGTTTCAGAGGACTCCTACCCGGCCGGCACCATCGATCTCAAGTGTAAAGAGAGAGTGACGGACAGCGAGAGCGAGGGGGAAGAGGGGGAGCACAAGGTGAGTGTGAGCGAGTCAGGGGCTCTGTGTGTGTGTCTGTCTCTGCCTCTTTGTATCTGTGTCTGCCTCTGTGTGTGTGTGTGAGTTTGTATCTGTCTCTGTGCCTCTGTGTGTTTCACTGAGTCTGTGTCTCTGCCTTTGTAAGTCTGTCTGTGGGAGCGCGTGTCTACCTGTCTGTCTGTGGGAGCGCGTGTCTACCTGTCTGTCTGTGGGAGCGCGTGTCTACCTGTCTGTCTGTGGGAGCGCGTGTCTACCTGTCTGTCTGTGGGAGCGCGTGTCTACCTGTCTGTCTGTCTGGGAGCGCGTGTCTACCTGTCTGTCTGTGGGAGCGCGTGTCTACCTGTCTGTCTGTGGGAGCGCGTGTCTACCTGTCTGTCTGTGGGAGCGCGTGTCTACCTGTCTGTCTGTCTGTGGGAGCGCGTGTCTACCTGTCTGTCTGTGGGAGCGCGTGTCTACCTGTCTGTCTGTGGGAGCGCGTGTCTACCTGTCTGTCTGTCTGGGAGCGCGTGTCTACCTGTCTGTCTCACAGCTTCATTTATTTTGAAGCTAACAGTTAAATTATGTGAATTGATGTTTACAATATTCCCTCTTCTCTTCACAGAGAGTGTTTGCCCCGGTGATCCGCTCCTCCCCTCACTCTCACTCCCTTGCTCACCCCTTCTCACACTCCCACTCTCACTCCAAGCCCGAAAACAACACCAACAACAGCAAACAGCCACTTCCTGTGCGTGGAGAAATTACATCCTCCCAGCAACAACAGCAGCAGCACAGGAATCGGAACCTCCCACAGCCTTCCAGTCCCATCTCCCAGCAACACCAGCACCACAGCGCTCCCAGCAACAGCTCCCAGTCGACCTCCCAGTCCCACCGCACCTCCTTTACCAGTTACCAGTCTGGAATGGGGGGAGTGTGTAAATCGACAGGAGGAGGGCAACCCACTTCAACATCATCGACAGCAACAGGCAAACACCCGAGCAGCAGCAGCAGCAATACTACCAACAACTATAATAATAATAATAATAATAATAATAATAGCAGCAGCAACAGTGGCGATGGGCTCAAGAGGAAGAGAGGGGATCAGCAGCAGCAGCAGCAGCAGCAGCAGCACAGGGAGATGTCCTCGGAGGAGCCCTCCTACCCCTCCTCCGCTCACACACCCAACAGCTTGACAACTTCCCCCTCCCCCAGCCCTTCCTCCCAGCCCCACTCCTACTCCCAGTCCCAGCCCCAGTCAGTCATTGCCAGCACAGTGAGTGTGCTGCCCGCACTGGTTTTCCCCCAGTCCTCCGGAGGAGTAGGGGGGTTAGGAGGGGGTTTAGGGGTAGGGGTGGGGCGTGTTTACTCCCCAAACCCTCTCCCTGCCCTGCCGCTCTCCCAGCAGCACTGCCTCTCTGTCAGGATGGCCTCCACGGTGGTAACCAGCGTTGTGAAGCCCGTGAGCAGCACCCCCGTCCCCATCGCCAGCAAGCCGGCCGCCCAGCCCTCCCCCCCGGCCGAGCTGCAGGTGTCGGGGAGGGTCTACAATCAGCAGGGGGCGCCAGGCGGAGGGGCCGTATCTGTCCTGTACGCAGAGAAGAGACCGCCAGCGGTACTGGGGGCCGCGCAGCCCACACAGCAGATTGTGATCGGCCCCCCCTCTGCGGGGCTACTGCCCAGGTACACCTCATCAACCCCTCCCTTCTCCTTCTCTACCTCCTCCTCTCCTTCGTCATCCTCCTCTTCTCCTCATGCTGCATTCCCCATGGCCGGGGGAGGGGGCGTGCTGACCAATCTGGTGGTGGGAGGTATTGGGGCCCCCCAGCACGGTTTCGGGGGACCCCCCCAGGGCACTGCTGTGCATCTCATCGCTCCCCATCAGCAGCCTCAGAGTTACCACAGTGCTGGCTCCGGCTCTGCTGTTAATAATGGCACAGGGCTGGCCGCTGGTAAAGGCAGCAGTCTGGGTCTCATCCAGTCCCCGGCTCAGTTTTTGTCCGCGGCGGCGCCCTCCTGTGGCCCTAAAGGGGTAACGCAGGTGCAGTACATCCTGCCCACCCTGTCCCCAGGGGCGGTTGCCATGGGAGGGGCCGGTAAGGCTGGCTTGCCCCACCCCTCCCAGCAGCTCCTCCCCGCCCACCACCACCCCCCCCAGCAGCAGCAGCAGCAGCAGTCAGCCAGCATCCACTTCACCCTGCCAGCCCAACCCCCGGGGCCTGGCCAGGCAGCCAATGGGAAGGCGGTTGGCGTGGTGATGGGAGCCACGCCCCCACAGCAGCAGAATCCTGCAGCCTGCAACTCGCCAGGGAGCAGAGGTGAGATTCACACTGAAAGGGAGAGAGAGGCACTGGAAGGGGAGGCAGGAGGGGAATTGGAAGTGGGAGAGTGGGGAGGGAGAGGGAGGATTAAGGGGGCGGGGCGGTGCTTGAATTCTCTCTCTGCCGGCTTAGTCTGTTGTTGTTGTTGTTGTTGTTGTTGTTGTTGTTATTATTTCTTTATTTGGCAGATGCCTTTTTCCACTGTAACGCCCGGTCTCTCTCTCTCTCAGCTCAGCCCATCTCCCCAGTTCTGCACCAGCCCTGTCTCTCTGGCTCGATACTCCAGGCCCAGGGCAAGATGCTGGTTCCAATGCCAACCATGCGCCCTGCCCAGCCACAGCCCCTCCCCCTCGTGGCTCCGTCCATCTCTGTGCCGATCCAGAATGGAGCACAGCCAGCCAGCAAGGTGAGTGAGACGGAGTGTGAGTTTTGTAGTGAGGTTGTTGATTTCTGGTTGTGTATTGTTGTGTTGTTCATCTCTTCTCTGGTTGTGTGTTTTGCTTTCAGATCATTCAGATCGCACAAGTGCCGGTTGTTCAGTCGCAGCTGGCCCCCGCAGGAGCAATACATGCTGGGAGCCCCTTCCCCGTCTCCATGACGACCGCCGCAGTAATGTCACCAGGCTCCTCCCAGCCCCAGAAGAATCTCCTGCCCTCCACTGCCACAAGGTAAAGAAAAACACCAGGTGGGGGGGGGAAACCATTTGAATGTTTAATCGAGTATCGCAAAATAAAATCCATGCCGATCATCCAACCGATTAATCTTTCTCCCTCAGGATCGCCTACGTGCAGTCGATGACAAGCTCCTCCCCCCAGCCTGGCCCCTCCCCCGGCCCCGCCTATGTCTCCTCCCCCCTGGGAGCTCTGGGCTTCACTGCTGCCATTGCCCCTTCTGGACAGACTGTGGTACAGCCTCTCCTTGCAGGTAAGACTGCAAGACCTGTGCACAGCACTGACACGAGCAGCAGCTCCAAGAAACTCCACCTGCATCTGCCTTGTTGTTTATCGGCGCTCCCCGCGTCTCTCTTCTTGTTGTTTATCGGCGCTCCCCGCGTCTCTCTTCTTGTTGTTTATCGGCGCTCCCCGCGTCTCTCTTCTTGTTGTTTATCGGCGCTCCCCGCGTCTCTCTTCTTGTTGTTTATCGGCGCTCCCCGCGTCTCTCTTCTTGTTGTTTATCGGCGCTCCCCGCGTCTCTCTTCTTGTTGTTTATCGGCGCTCCCCGCGTCTCTCTTCTTGTTGTTTATCGGCGCTCCCCGCGTCTCTCTTCTTGTTGTTTATCGGCGCTCCCCGCGTCTCTCTTCTTGTTGTTTATCGGCGCTCCCCGCGTCTCTCTTCTTGTTGTTTATCGGCGCTCCCCGCGTCTCTCTTCTTGTTGTTTATCGGCGCTCCCCGCGTCTCTCTTGTTGTTTATCGGCGCTCCCCGCGTCTCTCTTCTTGTTTATCGGCGCTCCCCGCGTCTCTCTTCTTGTTGTTTATCGGCGCTCCCCGCGTCTCTCTTCTTGTTGTTTATCGGCGCTGCGTCTCTCTTCTTGTTGTTTATCGGTGCTCCCTGCGTCTCTCTTCTTGTTGTTTATCGGTGCTCCCTGCGTCTCTCTTCTTGTTGTTTATCAGCGCTGCGTCTCTCTTCTTGTTGTTTATCAGCGCTGCGTCTCTCTTCTTGTTGTTTATCAGCGCTGCGTCTCTCTTCTTGTTGTTTATCGGTGCTCCCTGCGTCTCTCTTCTTCTTGTTTATCGGTGCTCCCTGCATGTTCCCTGTACTTTCAGGTTGTTTGCAATCATTCTTCGTATTGGTGCCAAACAAACTGCATTCTTTTGATTTATATACGTAAACATTTTCTCTCCAGGTCAGACCCCTGTCCTTGCCCCAGGCCAGTCTCCCAGCTGCCCCCAGTTGCCCCCCCATCCTCACGGTCCCGGTGTGGCGGGGCAGGTGCTGACGGCTATCTACCCCTCTCCTGGGGCGGGGGGGGCAGGGGGTGTGGTTCCCATGGTGACGCTGCCGCAGAACGTGGTCTACAGGGTGTCCTCCCCTGCGCCGCACTCACAGGCACAGATCCTGCCGAAAGCTGCGCAGATGCACACACAGACGCAGACGCACAAGCCAGCCAACTGCACTGCTCCTCTGGGGACCTCTAGTGGCTCTGCAGTGTCACTACAGCAGCTACAGCAAGCAGGACTGTCAAGCAGCAACACCCTGACACTGACAGGTATGGACTGGACTGCTATCACACGCACTCCGTCCGGTAAGCATTATATAGCACAGAGAGGTCTGGTAAAGCATAGGGAAGCATTGTAAAGCACAGAGAGGTCTGGTAAAGCATAGGGAAGCATTGCAAAGCACAGAGAGGTCTGGTAAAGCATAGGGAAGCATTGTAAAGCACAGAGAGGTCTGGTAACGCATAGGGAAGCATTGTAAAGCACAGAGAGGTCTGGTAAAGTATATTAAATGCCAAATCCAATCTGGTCCAAACAGAATTGCACCAGGAGGTGTTTATAATATACATTAGATATATCATAGGATACTTTATGCTTTTTTGAAAAACCATAATAATATTTTTGTAGTAATAATAATAATAATAATAATAATAATGTATTAATATATGTTTCTTCTCCTCTCTGTTCAGGGGGCGTGTCCTCATCCCCCAGGCCCCCCCAGAGAGTGAAAGCCACGTTGGCCTCCATCCCCGTGGGCAGCCTGGAGAGCGGAGGGGGGGGGTCGTCTCGAGGGGGGGTCGCTGCTGCTGCTGCCAGCCCCCCTGATAGTGGAGGGGAGCCACAAAACCAGGACAGGTACCCCCCCAAACTGCACAAGGAGTGGGATCCTGCTGGGGAGAGAGAGGAGCAGGGCAACAGCACCGGCCCCGAGGGGCAGATAGAGGCTGCTGGGAGCTCTGCAGGGGCAATAAGCGGAACCTGCCGGGGCAAAGAGGGGGCGACACAGCAGCAGGTGAGGGGGCAGGTACTTTAAGGGATACAGAACCAATTTGAACACTAGGATATGGTTTGTGTGCCAGTGTTTAGAGCCGTGGTTTCCGTTAGGTTAAGGGAATGGTCAACTTGTTGCTTTATATCTTATTAAATGCTAAATACTAATACAAATGAAAATAAATAGTTTAAAAAATCCAGGCTTTTAACTGAGGGCTCTGAAGCGGAGTTTGGGAGCACAGAGCTGTGCAAACATGAATGTGTAATGTGATTGACACAGCAGCTGTTTGCCACCATGCTTACCAACGAAAATAACAGGGTACTGACAGAAAGAGATTGTATGTTTAGAAAACGTGGATGATCTGAAGAATCCCTATTTAAATTGCATTTAATCATTATTGTCATTCCCATCCTCCCTGTAGGGTGTATGGAGAGGCCCTGTTCCTGAGGCAGCCCCTCCCTCCTCTCCCTGCCCCTCCTCCTCCTCCTCCTCCTCTTCTTCCGCCTCTGTCTCCGTAGTGGGGGGGGCAGAGACCCCCAAGCTGCCCCCCCTGAGTGACCCACCTCCTGCTAAGAAGGTGAAAGTGAGGCCACCACCCCTCAAGAAGACATTCGACTCTGTGGACAAGTGAGTGGGGAGAGAGGGATGGAGGGGTTAGAGAAGGGGAGATAAAAGGATAGAGAGGAGGGAGGTAGAGATGCTGCACTTTGTGCTGTTGCTGTGTAATCTGTACAGTCACGTCTGTGTTTGTAAATGGTTGTGTCATGTCTAACGTTGATTTGAATTTGAGCATGATTAAGACACTCCCCCCGCAGGGTCCTGTCGGACGTGTATTTCGAGGAGCGCTTTGCCGAGCTCCCCGAGTTCAAGCCAGAGGAGGTGCTCCCCTCCCCCACCCTACAGTCTCTCGCCACCTCTCCTCGAGCCATCCTGGGCAGCTACCGCAAGAAACGCAAGAACTCCACCGGTGAGGGGGAGAGTGTGTGTGTGCGTGTGTGTGTGTGTGTGTGACACAGCTAGAACTCCACCAGTAAAAGTTTGTGTGTGTGTGTGTGTGTGTGAGAGTGAGTGAGGAAATAGTAATTGTTTTAAATCTCTTCTCCTCTCCACTCAGATCTGGACTCTTCCACAGATGATCCCGTCTCTCCTAAGCGGAAGATGCGCCGCAGATCCAGCTGCAGCTCGGAGCCGAGCACCCCCAAGAGCGCAGCCAAGTGTGAGGGAGACATCTTCACCTTCGACCGGCCAGGTAACCACTCCCCCCCCCGACACACACACACAGACACAAACACCCCCTCCCCCCCACATGCACACACTGACACACACCAATGCCAGCAGTGACCCCCTGCCCCCCCTCCCCCTCAGGCACGGACTCGGAGGATGTCCTGGGGGAGCTGGAGTTTGACAAGGTGCCGTACTCCTCCCTGCGTCGAACCCTGGACCAGCGCAGAGCCCTCGTCATGCAGCTGTTCCAGGAGCATGGCTTCTTCCCTTCAGGTGAACAACTGTACAGCCCTCTCTCTGTCTCTCTCCACCCAGCCAGCCTCTCTCTGTCTCTCTCCACCCAGCCAGCCTCTCTCTGTCTCTCTCCACCCAGCCAGCCTCTCTGTCTCTCCACCCAGCCAGCCTCTCTGTCTCTCTCCACCCAGCCAGCCTCTCTGTCTCTCCACCCAGCCAGCCTCTCTCTGTCTCTCCACCCAGCCAGCCTCTCTGTCTCTCCACCCAGCCAGCCTCTCTCTGTCTCTCTCCACCCAGCCAGCCTCTCTTTGTCTCTCCACCCAGCCAGCCTCTTTGTCTCTCCACCCAGCCAGCCTCTCTTTGTCTCTCCACCCAGCCAGCCTCTTTGTCTCTCCACCCAGCCAGCCTCTCTCTGTCTCTCCACCCAGCCAGCCTCTCTCTGTCTCTCCACCCAGCCAGCCTCTCTCTGTCTCTCCACCCAGCCAGCCTCTCTCTCTCTCTCTCCACCCAGCTAGCCTCTCTCTCTCCACCCAGCCTCTCTCTCTCTCCACCCAGCCAGCCTCTCTCTCTCTCTCCACCCAGCCAGCCTCTCTCTGTCTCTCCACCCAGCCTCTCTCTGTCTCTCCACCCAGCCAGCCTCTCTCTCTCCACCCAGCCTCTCTCTCTCTCCACCCAGCCAGCCTCTCTCTGTCTCTCCACCCAGCCAGCCTCTCTCTCTCTCTCTCCACCCAGCTAGCCTCTCTCTCTCTCCACCCAGCCAGCCTCTCTCTCCACCCAGCCAGCCTCTCTCTCTCTCTCCACCCAGCCAGCCTCTCTCTGTCTCTCCACCCAGCCTCTCTCTGTCTCTCCACCCAGCCAGCCTCTCTCTGTCTCTCCACCCAGCCAGCCTCTTTCTCTGTCTCTCTCAGCTTTTTTTGTTGTATTTTTGTAGTGGAGAATGAAATGCAATGTAATTCAATCGTCTGTCTGTCTGTCGCACTCGATAGTCGTGCTTCCATTTTGACTTCTCTGCCAGGTCACTAATCCCCCCCCGCCCCCTCTCTCTCTCTCAGCCCAGGCCACGGCTGCCTTCCAGGCTCGCTACTCTGACATCTTCCCCACGAAGGTGTGTCTGCAGCTGAAGATCAGGGAGGTGCGGCAGAAGATCATGCAGACAGCCAACCCCTCGGAGCTGGTGAACCTGGGAGCCGGGCTGGGGTCCCAGGACATGAGCGCACCCAGCACCCCCAACCCCAACCCCGGCCCCAGCCAAACACAGACACAGGGGCCCGTGGAGAGTCACGCTGCACAGGAGGCAGGGGAGACCCAGGGGGGAGGGGGGGGAGGAGAGGGAGGGGAGGGGGAGACAGGCTGCACTTCCCCACAACAACCACAGGGGGCAGCATCCTCCTCCTCCCAGGAGTTGAGATGAAGGAAAGGAGACCAGAGTGATGGATGGATAGATGGAATGAAGGCCAATTATAGGAAGAGAAGGAAGGAATGAGAAGCGGCTTTTTTGACTTGGATAGGAAAGACACCTCATAACCCCCCCCCCCCCCCCCTCCACGCACACAGACTCGCTTGTGTAACGATCCCTGTACGAGAGCAGACAAGAAGACGTCTTTCTGTCTTGTGATCTTAACCCCTTCATTCCCAAAAGTTTTGTTATATTGAACACAAATACTGTTTTGTGTTTCTTATTCACGTTTGCAAAAACCACCACCCAGGTCATTGTTTAATACCATAGCGCTCTCTCTCTCTCTCTGGATTTATTTTGGGATTCTGAGAGTATTCTGTTGCTGTGTAATATATAGCTTGCATTTCAGTTTGTGTGGAGAGGTGGGGGAAACCTGTAAACGCCAGCTTCTCTGAATCCTTCCTCCGATTGGCTCACATGGATACAAAGTGGGTGGGGAGATGTACCTCTTTCACCTGCCATTGGCTGGATTGTAACAGTGGCCTGACCTCGTAGAGCTCGATTAGGCTGATGAGGAAAGCAGTGAGAAAGCGGCTGCTTGATTGGCCGCAGGAATTTCTTTCCCTGATTTGGCTGGAGTGTAAACCTGCTGCACAATCGGAACTCCTCCCTCACTGGCTGGGAAGGACATTTTATTTTCACGCAAGGGACACCTCTGGTTGGCTGCATTGGCTAAAGCCACATTCTGATTGGTTAGGATGAACAATGGCTGCAAAATGTGTCTTGTGCTATTGGCTGGAACGCACAAGAGCTGGGGAATGGGTTATTCTGTCTGCGTACTGTGTGGAGGGAGGAGAACTAGTCCTGCATGGACTAGAATTCAAGAAACAAACTCAGTCCACAGACAGACGGACAGACTGCCTGCCTGACTGACTGACAGCCACGGTATTGCATCAGAGGAGGAAAAAAAAATTGGACAATTTTAATGAAACATTTAATACAAGAACTTTTAGTCGTTTTTCTTTTTTAAACCATGTATTATAATGATTAATATTGTGTTTTGTTTTTTTTTAATTGTTGCACTTTGTTGTTTTTGAAACGAAAAGGATCAAGTACTTGCACACAAACACGAGCTCCCTGTTTCAATGTTGGATTGTTTTGTATTCTTACTGTACAGCGGGTGCAGGACTGTCGCTTGCAGAGAGCGTGTTTTAATGAATGTACACAGTGACTAACAATAAATGACATTATTCAGTACATGAACACCATCAGCTGAGTTGCTAGCACTGCAGTAACCCTGTGTGTGTGTATAATATATATATAATAATCCCCCTTCAGTCGCTGTGTGTATAATTGTACCATGTTAAGTTTCTAACTATGTATCTATTTTATAATGCATAATTGTTTTATTTTTGTTTTTAAGTTTTGACAGGGCAACCTTTTGAACTCCATCGAGTTCATGCAAACAGTTTTAAAATTTCTAAAAAAAAAAAAAAAAAGAAATGTAATTCAGAAGTGTTACCGAGGGATATATATGTTATTAAACTAGGGGTGTAACGATTCACTGTGTCCTAATCTGTCGTTTGCATCGTGACGCGAGACCAGAAGCACAATACGGCTCGCTGCAGAGCACCAGGAATCAGGGTTTGTTTTCTAGTTGCTATGAACGCACGCTCTCCCAAAATCATTTCATTTGTCTTTTAACAAAACGGTCCATCGTTTAAAAGACTGTTTTATTGCATGGTGCAACACACAAGGAGCCCTGTCGCAGTGTCTCGTTCCACCCTCGTTAGTACGCAGGATACAGCCCTCTGGACTGACCCAGCTGAGCACTTGTAAGAAAGTGCTGAATACGGATTTACTGTATTTTTTTCTGTTTAATTTGTGCTGATCTGGCTGTTAGTTTGCACCCATCGCTAATAATGTCATATTCATTAAAATTATAATTGTGTTTTGTTTTTTTATGAAAAGTGTTCTTAAGTAGAAAGGAATATTGTTATTATTAATAAAAAGCGTAGTAGTAATAATAATAATAATAATGTCTGTTACAATTAATTTTGAAGACACACACAGTAAGGTATTGATTTGACTGTGCTATATCACTATATATCTAAATATCTGTATATATATATATATTAAAAAAACAACATTTTAAAAAAAAGATTAATAAATATTTTCTTAAAGTCACTTCAGCATGAAGGTGGGAAGGTTTTTTTTTTTTTTTTTTTTATGATGAAAGTCAAGTTTGATACTTGAAACTGCTCGGGGCTGTTGAAGAACAGTCAAGAACACTTTCACAAATATCAAACTTCATTTTATAGATTTTTTGGAAAACAAAATAAATAAAATTAATCACTTCCTAGAGCCTGTTATTTGTTACCTGCAACCATTTCAAGTTTTTTTTTTTTTGGCGTCTGTATTTATTCATTCCATTTGAATCACTTGCCCTACATTTCTAGACTGTCAGAGTTGTAACAGACTGAACTACACCCCCAGCCCTTTAAATATTATACTTACCCCTGGCAAACCTAAAAAACCACACAATAATTATTATTATTATTATTATTATTATTATTATTGTAACAGATCTTAAGGTGACTGAGCGACACTCCACTAGCACTTTATTAAAATATTCTACTTACCCGCTGCCAAACTAAAAAAGACTACTAATAATAATCACAATAATACTAATAGATGAAGCCAACTACTAGGGTATTATAATAGTGAACTTTTATATAAATATAAAAAAAAAAGAAATCCAGTACATAAAAATGTGTGTGTAAAAATATATATATATATCATTCCTGTGACTTTAGAAATACAAAAAAAAATAATAATAAATTCAATGACAAGCCTTTCAACCAGAACTCAAATTGAAGAAGACTCCTGATCGACACTTCTGTGACGCTGAGAAAGCCTTCTCGTTGAAAATGTCTGTCATTCAGTTTACTGAGTTTCTTTCAGTATTTCTATTAAAGACTTGCAGTGGGAACGCTCGTCATGGGATTTGTACCGCTTTGAATTCAGCGCTGCGGAGTGTTCTACAGTTATGGATGGTGGTTCTGGAACTCGCTTCCTGGGTTCATGATATTTGTTGTTTGTATTTTATATATATATATAAATCTGATGTATTTGCAGATATATATATATATATATATATATATATATATATATATATATACACAAGTACCGGTGACTGATCGAAACTTGTTGGTCATGTGCAATATTTCTTACTGTAATACTGAAATAACAATAAAACATGTTTAACACAGAGAGAGTGCTGTGTTTGTTTTCTTCCATCATTTCAAGTAATACAAATAAAAACATGTTTTACCCGTCCGTTCCTCCATATGGTGCCACTCTGCCTGCCTGCACTGCCACTGAAGATCACTGGGGAAGGGTGTAGTTAGCACACTGCGGTCCCATTCTACCAGCCTCATCCCATTGTAGCTGCCCTGTACTCGTACCACCCATTGCCGCGCAGTATAATACAGAACCATCACCAAGTGCCGCTGTTGGTCTGCATTTCCACGGAAAATCACTGACACAAAGAAGCAAAAATAAATATTTTATCTGTACAGTTTTTTTTTTTTTTTTTTTTTTATTTGGATGAATGAAACACTTTCAGTTACAAAAATGACTTTTTAAAAGAACGACACTATACAATGAACAAGCAGTTTTTTTTGTTGTTTTCTGTTTTTTTTTAAAGATAAATACACTGATCGGCTAAACCTGCTACTACAAGGAAGGGAAGAGAGAGATAGTCTTAATCACACAGGCAGAGGGACAGAAAGAGAGAAACACAAAATAAAATCAAAGAGGGAGGGAGGGAAACAGACCTCATAAACCCTTTGTAGTGTCACACACGTTGGTTTAGACTGAATTCCAGACAACAATGCAGCAAGTCCTGTGACACTCAATTACTAAACTCAAGAAGACATTGTTTCTATGTTTAATGTCTTGGGCTGGTGCATTCTTGGAATTGAAAGTTTGGATCAAGCGCTTCAGATTAAGTTAAGAAGGATGGAGGCTTTAGCCCACAGACAATATTTTAAACATTTGAGATTTTTTAATATAAAAATCACCATTCAGATTTTTTTTTTATTTTAATTTGCACATTTTTTTTTTTTTTTTAGTGTCATCAAATTTATTAACGTGCTGTTCCTCTGGTAGCACAATTTAACTTTAATATATATATTTTTTAAACCAAGCAAAACAACATTTCACATTGAAACTTACAGTACCGTCCCCCTTACATGATTTCTGTGTGTTCAAATAACAAATAAGTGAAATAAATAAATTACATACATGAATAAATAAATAAACATTTATTTTCTTAACCCAGACTAAAAACATGTTTCTGTACATTTCAGTCGTCATATCCTGTGGCCCGTGTAGAGCTCTCAAGCATGTCTTCCCTCCAAGCACACCAGAGTTTAACTGTTAACCTGCCCCCTGCAACACTCTGCCCCCTAGTGGATGTATATTAGTGTCACTTTTTAAAGTGGGATCTATTACTGATGTATTTCTTGCATCCACTAGGGGGCAGAGTGTTGCAGGGGGCAGGTTAACAGTGGGGGTGCTTGGAGGGAAGACATGGTTAGATCTTTGTGGATCTTGTTCCTTTGTTGTTCTTTTCTTGTACATGCATCCAGACTTTCAGTCTAGTTAAAAAGAAACAACGTTTGACGATGGTTTAGTTATTAAAACGATCTCCCTGGTTTTAATGAAACCCAGCAACATGTACACACATACAGGGCAGGAGGGGGGGGGCGGTTGACACTGCACCATCTTACATCGTGACAGCTATTCTTTATAACAATAATAATAATAATGACGAGAAGTGTTCATTTTAATAATACAGCAATGATTTTGCTATATGATCATTCATTACAGAAAAAAAAATTAACACTAATTTATTTTTTTATTTTTTTAAATTTAGTAATTGCCAATTATTTTATTATTTTCTCCCAATTTGTTATATCCAATTATTTTTGGGCTCAGCTCACCGCTACCACCCCGTCCTCCGAAGTGTGTGCCATCAGCCGACCGCTTCTTTTCACACTGCAGGCCCACCATGCAGCCACCTCAGAGCTACAGCGTCAGAGGACAACGCAGCCCTGGGCAGCTTACAGGCAAGCCCGCAGGCGCCTGGCCAGACTACAGGGGTCACTGGTGCGTGGTGAGCCAAGGACCCCCCCCGGGTGGTGCTCAGCCAATTGTGCGCCGCCTCCTGGGAGCTCCCGTCCACGGTCGGCAGTGGAATGGCCTGGACTGGAACCGGCGACGTCCAGGCTATTGGGCTCACCCTGCACACCGGATGCGCCACTCTGGAGCCCCCCCCTAATCAACACTAATCTAGACATCTCCCATAGGAGGACAGGAGCTAGGGGCGTGACGAGGAGGTGTGGATTCCACAGAGGCACTGCTGTGATTGGATACATGCTCTTGGAATCTTTTTAAACTCCTCGGTTCGTTGTTTAAAGCCCCTAGGAGGCGCGGAGATAAAGCTGACGACGTCTGAATCACAGCAGCCCCTTTGTTGAAACCACAGCCTCCTCCCTCCCTCCCCTTTCCCTCCAATGAGAACTGGACTATTCCTGAGTAACCCCACCACCGCCCCTAAATCAAAACCTTCCCCACTTGCAAAACAGACTTGAGTTCGCCCATGTTATAAATTGCAAAGTGACGCACCCTGGATATCAGTTGATGCAGTAGTCAGACCCCCCCACTTACACAGCTTCACACGATTCAGTTCGAAGGGGTAAAGGCTACAAGTGACAACAGAAATCTTGTTTTATTGTATTATTATTCCCCCACAAATTACAGATTTTTTTTTCTGTTTTTTTTTTTTTTTTTTTACAAAGAGACATATAGAAAAGATATAGACGACGACAAAAAAAACAAACAAACATGTCCTATATTTCCTAATGCTAAATTGTTTTTATTGTACTATTAATATTTTTTTTCGTTTTCCCTCAAAATCGAAATGGAAAAAATAAATTGGCAACACAAATAAAGCTAAAGAACAAATGTACAAGTTTAGGAATATTATCATTATCATTAGTAGTAGTAGTAGTATTATTATCATCATCATATTTACGAGAAGCTAAAATTTTCCAGTGACAAATCATTAAAAATATACATTTTATTTCTTTCTTTTTTTTTTTTTTGTTCGCTTTGGATTGCTGAGGTCAAAGTTCCCCATGCTGGGTAACTGCTGTTTAAACACGAGAAAGCAGACAGGTAGCGGCGTTGTGAGGGAGTGTGAGTGTGTTTCCAGTCCAGAGTAGTAAATGAGATTCTTTGGTTTATTCTCTTTTTGTAAATGTACTAACTTTATTCTCTTGGTTTTTCCTTTGGATTCAAGCTGTATAGTAAAAAGCACGGGGGGGGTGAAGGAGAACAAGGAGGAGGAAAAGGGCTCCCAAAAATACATCTCTCTCTGTTCTTCTGAAGTAAGGTTAATAAATGCAATCATAAATAAATAAACAATACAATTCAAATAAAATAATAATAATAACCAATCCCAATGAAATGAGTGAAAGCGCTTTCCAGTAGAGGCTCGCTGAAAACTCAGAGAGAGAGAGAGAGTGACAGTTTGTGGCCTGGGCACCATGGCAGCCCCCCAGGCTGAAGTGAAGAGCCGCTTTGAAAGACCTTAACCAGTTACATGACCCCCCCAGAGCTCCGTGAGGCTGCAGTGCGTTGCAGGCTAACACATTTAAGTCAGTACTCTAGTGAAAGGGACACGTACCCTTAAGTGTTAAACTTAATACTCACAGTGTTTTACGCAACCAGCCCCAGGAAGAGGCGGAGAGAGTAACGACGCAGGCTCCAGTCTGCAGCATGCAGCAGCAACGAAGCCACAGCCGGCGCTGGTGTTTAGGAGACGCCATTGCGGCACCGGCACAGAGTCTCAGCTCAATGGAAATCACTGAGCCAAGATGGGCGACACGGTGCAGAACGGAGCTCCTAACCGCCCTGCCGCTCTCTCCTCAACTTCCCTTAGAGACCCTCTAACTGGAAAACTCTGTCGAGAAGAGGAAATGATCCCATTGCTAACTAAATAATAAAAAATAAACGGAATATACCTCTTCGTTTACATGGTTATGATTTTGAAAATAATAATAATAATAATAATAATAATAATAATAATAATAATAATAGTCGAATTGATTAAAATAAGCATTTTTTTTTTAAACTTCTGTCTCCCGCTGATAAGATTTATTTACAATACTTTGGCATCACACAGGTTTCTTTCAGTGGAAATCAAAAGCTTAACAAACTGCTTTCAATACATCAATATATTCATCTTCTTCTTAATGTCGTTCTTCGAACTATACCCCAGACGCTAAACAGGCAGAGCATGCCGGTCCCATCTTTACAAAATATATAACATATCAAGAAAGTGCGGGTCGTTTTACATTAAAACAAACACAAATAATCAAAGAATCAAACAAAAAAAAAAGTATTTGTATGTACTGGCCTTTCAAAGGCAGTGCAAATACCCCCACAGCCCACCCAAAACGTACAGTGTTTAACCGATGTGTGAAGATCTTGGTACAGCTGTTAGCATCATTTTCAGAGAACGAAAATCAAGAAGAAGGTGCTTTTTATCCAAAGAAAGTAAAAAAAAAAATGAAAATAAAAAATTGAGAGATTTCTTTGGGCGGGGCCGGACTAATGATGTCACCCCTGAAGCCCCTCCTCCTCCTCCTCCCCGGGGGTACACAGATCCCAACCACCCAGCATTGAGAGATAGCCCCCACCCCCCCACTTCAGTCAAAAAAGCCTGCAATCACCCGCACTGTCCTGCCGTCCCCGATAGGAGGAGACCTGCTTGGTAAGCACCGCCAGGCGCCACTTTGTTATTTTTATTCTTAGTAAACTGCAGCCCTACATCCGCCATTTTGGCTCCCCTCGGTCTAGCGCTTCATGTCTGGAACTCCGGAGCCAGAGCCTAAATGGCGGCGGCTTCACATCAACTTCCCGGCGTTAACCAGATGAAGAGAATCGGAGGTATGCGAACCCCCAACCAATTAAATACTAGAATTGTCTGGCTGTATTTTTTAAAGACTCAATAATAATAATAATAATAATAATAATAATAATAATAATAATAATAATAATAATAATAAAAACTGTTTTTGTTTTAAATCCCCCCCCCCCCCCCCACCCTTTTAAACCCTGCCGTCTGTTTTTTTCCCTAAGGAAATTAAAGTCCTTTACTGAAATACTTACTATCGCCATTGTATTATCTAATAGTGACAATTTTGTAATTAAAAATCCATGCTCATTTAAACACACAATTAAATCAATGGTCAATTGAACAAGCTCCATGCCCCAATTATTATTATTATTATTATTATTATTATTATTATTATGATTATTATTATTATTATTGTAGCATGATATTATTGTTATTATTATTAAGTTTCCAAACCACAGCTGTTAAAATTATTTATAAAAAGATAAACAAAGAAAAAAAATGTACTAGCAGCAGTAATATTTCATGTTGGCAGACCAAAGTAAAAATTACCCTCACCAGCAAAACAAAACAAACACCGTTAACAATGTCAAACCCTGCTTCGGGTATTTAGCAATATCATATAACTGCTTATACTGTATCTGGAAGAGCAAACTATAACACAGTATTTATAAAAGTAAACCCTAACTGTGGTTTTGATGTCGTTGTTTTTCCTCTTGTCCTCCTCTGTCGGTCTGAGGGAAGCCCTGCACGGCGCTAGCAGTATACAGTATGTCTCGCGAGGTGATTGCCTGGCGGTTGAGCTTTGGAGGCGGTTATTTTTCAAATCCCAACGCGCGAGGGCGGGCTGGGCGGGTGGCGCAGGTCGGGCTCGAGGCAAAGCAAGGGCGGTTCTGCTTCTTATTAAAACAACACATTTTTATATTTTTGAAAAACTTTTTCAGCGTCACTTTTTACAGAAGAATGTCAGGGTGTGAAATGTTACTAGATTTGTTTGACCAAAATATACTACTACTACTACTACTACTACTACTAATAATAATAATAAATAAATAATAATAATAACATTTGTGTGCCGCTGTTAAATAGAAAACATAAAACATTTACTAAAAAACAAACGAAGGAAACAGACAAACATTTAGGAGTAAGCATGTCTTAAATTCACACCCTGACCTCTTACACCCACCCCCCCCACCACATCAAATCAGTAACCTGTCGCGCTCCTTGCTGAATTCTGCCGCCTGTCCACCCCCACCCCCCTATCCTCAAGCGTCCCATTTTTTTTAAAGCATTCTTCTATTTGGTTTAAAGTACATGAGGTATATATATATGATGGACTGTCTCTCTCACACACGCGTTCCCGCGGTGGGCATCGAAAAAAAATAAAATAAAATCTAAATATTTTGGAGCAGTCAAGCAGTACCGAGCGGGGATGGGGGCCCGGGGCAGCTAGCTAGCTGACCAGCGGACGAAGTCATTCAGCAACGCCGAGGCCGCTCGCTCGCAGCAGCAGAGGTAGTGGCTACAGCAAGTGTTTATTTATTTTTGGTTTCATAGCTGTGTAAAGCTTTTTATTCGTAAACAGTGGGGCCAGGCTTTGGTCGTTAGGCGTAGTTCCCTCGCTCAACTCTCACACAAAGTGTTTGGTTTTTTCGACCCTTTTGTTTCTGTTATCTATAGCGACAACGTACTGGAAGAATGCAGAAGCAGCCTTTTTATTATCTGTTACTGTAGCCTACATCCCAGACAGTTAATAAACGTTAACGAAGGAACGTCTGCTCACGGCGGTTTCGGATATTACTGAAATGTTGTTTTTTTCTTTTGGTGTGAAGCACAATAGTGTGTTTCTGGGAGGTGAGATTAGATGTAGTTGTAGTATTATGCTATGGCAGGCAAGAATATCCGGCCAAAATGTGTGGAGGAGGGTGGGGCAGGGAGTTTGAAGAGCGAGAAGCAACGGGGCTTTCAGTCGGGCCTAGCTGTGAAATTGTGGCCGTTTATAAACCACAGCCACGCCACCGCTTGGTGTAAATTCTGCCCTGGGTTTAACTAACCAGCACAAGGTAATTCAGTCTGCGTTTGTCACAAATTAGAAGTAAGTGATGATACACAACTGTAAAAGGACTGATAAATACACTGCAAATATTAATACTAAACCAACAGTTGTTTGTATATTTGTTTTGGTGTTTCAACATCAAAAGGACGTATTATTATTATTATTATTATTATTATTATTATTATTATTATTATTTGCTCCCCGGTAGTTTTTTTTTTTCAAGCTCTTCTCGTTTTTTTATTTTTTTTGTGTGTGTGTTTAGTTTTTTGGTTTGTTGCCTCCACCGCATGGTTAAAAAACAAAAAACAAAAAACAAAAAAAAAAGAGAGACAGTTATATTTTTGGTCTAAAATCAAGTCATCATCATCATCATCATCATCAACAACAACGTTTTTTTGTTACATTAGCAATATAAGCAGAGAAGAACACAGATTCTTTCTATAAAAACTAAGCAGAACCACTAAACAGTTACATTCCGTCTAAAGTATGTTCAGAAGTTTTCTTGTTTTTTTTTCTTCCTTCGTTTCAAAAGAACCTGTTTTTTTGTTGTGTTTTTTTCCCCCACAAAAAAACAGATAGCGAGAGGAGGAGGGAGGCCATGGTATTGGGGTAGGGGAGGGGGGGGGGGTGTGGTGGTAAAGGGAGACAGACCCTCCCTCAAACACACACACACACACACACACACACAGGCACCCCTCCAAACCACACCCTTGTTGTCAAAACAATTCACACCCAACCTCAAGCCGGCAGGCATGCTAAAGCTTTTATGATGTGTGTGTGGGTTTTTTTCACCCTTTTCTTTTCGTTTTCCTTAAATCTAAAACTTGAAATGCTAAAGTTTCACAGTATTTTCCAACCACCTGATAGGCTATCTATAGCACAACTAAGGAAAGCAACACTGAAGAAGAAATTCTGAGGTCAATCAAATATTCCCTAAACAAAAGGAATATATATTAAAAAAAAAAAAAATTGTTGGAGTTAGAGATCCGTTTCTCTTTCCCACATTTTGTTTTGTTTTTGTTTTTTGGTTTGCTGTTTTTCTTTTTGGTTTTTGTATTGTATTTGTTTTTTTGGCGCATTTCTTATTGTTTGTTCTCTGAACTTTGTCCTTGTTTCTTCTTGTTTCTTTCTTATTATTATTATATATATATATATATATTTTCTCCTCTTCGCATTGCTTCGTCGTGGCTGAATTGTTCTCCTCTGCGATTTAGAGAAAGCTTTGGTATCCGAAGATGAAATCAAAACGGCACGATAAAAAAAAAAAACCCAACGAGGTTCACGGGACAACGAACAAACCCATACGTTTAAAAAAAACAAAAGAAAAACAGAAAAACATTTTTCTTTGTAATAAAGTTTTCTTCGAGAAGCCAGTTAAAGCTCTGAAACTAGAGAGGCCAGTATCCCCCCCCCCCCCGCCAACCTCCCCAAAAAACTGTCTTTTTAAAAGTCTTTCTTACGTTCTTAGAAACTGCCTCTCCACGGTTATATATAGACAGTACATACATATTTATATATATATATATATATATATATATATACATACACATCTATATATTTAGGTTGCTGGCTTCAGAAAGTTAATACTTTATATGAGGTATTCATTTAACAGAGAAAGAAGATAGCCGCTCACATTTCCCAGCATTGGAAAAGAATCTCTTCTTGTTTTCAAACAATCTTGTAAGTTCAATGCCGTCGTTTTGGTTTGGTTTTTTCTTTTGGTTTGTATTCTCCTGTTTTGAGATGGGTTGGTTTGGTTCTTTCTTTTGGTTTGTATTCTCCTGTCTTGAGATGGGTTGGTTTGGTTATTTCTTTTGGTTTGGTTGGTTTGGTTTTTTCTTTTGGTTTGTATTCTCCTGTCTTGAGATGGGTTGGTTTGGTTCTTTCTTTTGGTTTGGTTGGTTTGGTTTTTTTTCGTTTGGTTTGTATTCTCCTGTCTTGAGATGGGTTGGTTTGGTTTTTTTTCTTTTGGTTTGTATTCTCCTGTCTTGAGATGGGTTGGTTTGGTTCTTTCTTTTGGTTTGTATTCTCCTGTCTTGAGATGGGTTGGTTTGGTTTTTTTTCTTTTGGTTTGTATTCTCCTGTCTTGAGATGGGTTGGTTTGGTTTTTTTTCTTTTGGTTTGTATTCTCCTGTCTTGAGATGGGTTGGTTTGTTTTTTTCTTTTGGTTTGTATTCTCCTGTCTTGAGATGGGTTGGTTTGGTTTTTTTCCTTTTGGTTTGTATTCTCCTGTCTTGAGATGGGTTGGTTTGGTTTTTTTCCTTTTGGTTTGTATTCTCCTGTCTTGAGATGGGTTGGTTTGGTTTTTTTTCTTTTGGTTTGTATTCTCCTGTCTTGAGATGGGTTGGTTTGGTTTTTTTTCTTTTGGTTTGTATTCTCCTGTCTTGAGATGGGTTGGTTTGTTTTTTTTTCTTTTGGTTTGTATTCTCCTGTCTTGAGATGGGTTGGTTTGTTTTTTTTTTCTTTTGGTTTGTATTCTCCTGTCTTGAGATGGGTTGGTTTGTTTTTTTTTCTTTTGGTTTGTATTCTCCTGTCTTGAGATGGGTTGGTTTGGTTTTTTCTTTTGGTTTGTATTCTCCTGTCTTGAGATGGGTTGGTTTGGTTTTTTTTCTTTTGGTTTGTATTCTCCTGTCTTGAGATGGGTTGGTTTGGTTTTTTTTCTTTTGGTTTGTATTCTCCTGTCTTGAGATGGGTTGGTTTGTTTTTTTTTCTTTTGGTTTGTATTCTCCTGTCTTGAGATGGGTTGGTTTGTTTTTTTCTTTTGGTTTGTATTCTCCTGTCTTGAGATGGGTTGGTTTTTTTTTTTTTTCTTTTGGTTTGTATTCTCCTGTCTTGAGATGGGTTGGTTTGTTTTTTTTTCTTTTGGTTTGTATTCTCCTGTCTTGAGATGGGTTGGTTTGGTTTTTTCTTTTGGTTTGTATTCTCCTGTCTTGAGATGGGTTGGGTTGGTTTTTTCTTCATCTTCTTTTTTTTTTTTTTTTTTTAATCCCGAAGCGACAGGCACTATTTAAAGTAGCAACAGGAGCAGAAAATTAATACAACGAGGTCTTCTGTGTTTGTTTGGGATATGTATGAAATAATAAAAAGAACCAAAAAATAAGTAAGAAGACATTTTTCATATATATATATATATATATATATATATATATATATATATATATATATATATATAAACACAAATTAAAAGGCAAATAAATATAAAATATATTTTCTTGTCATTTGTTTTTTTAAACTTTAAAAAACACAAAAACAAAAAAACAAAGAATGACAAATCGATGTAAAAAAATAAGAGGTTGAACCTCGACTTATATCAAAATATATATTAAAAACATAATAATAATAATAATAATAATAATAATAATAATAATAATAATAACCCAAAAAATAAAGAAACAATATTTATAATAACATAAACACAAAATAAAAATAATTCTTTCTCTGTTTTTTTTCTTTTCTTTTTAGCAAACACAAAGAAATGACTATATACAGAACCTTTGGGTAAAGCTATTATTTGTTTGTTTAGTTTTTTTTTGTTTTTTTTGGTGTGAAATTTTGGCATTTGTTTGTGTGTGTTTGGTTTTTTCGTCTTCTTTTAAAAGTCCTCTCCGTTACGGAAACAGAAAATTCTCCATTTCTTTTACCAGCACGTCGCCAGCCCCCTTCTTTGAGTTCCATCTAGTTTAAGAGAAGTCACTTTCAGGCTGGCCCTATCCCCGATAACCAATACACAGTAAAAAAAAAAAAAAAAAAATTCTTTGGGTGTTTTTTTTTGCTGTAGAAAATGAAAATGGGCGGAGTTCTGAAGAAACCAACGACGGGGGGAGGAGGAGTAGGAGGGGGGCGTGCTCACTCCGCCTTAGCTCCCGCCCCTTCGGAGGCGGAGACTCCTCCCATTCCAAGAATAGGCGGGCTCTGTGCTGACTCGCTGCTGGAGGAAGAGGCAGAGGAAGTGGAGGAGCAGGAAGAGGCAGAGCTCATGGCAGGAAGTGATGCGGCTGCGGCTTTGGCGGCCACGGCTGCGGCCATCAATCCCACGCCGGGGCTGGAGCCGAGGAGGGGCAGCCCGCCATGGTTCAGGAACAGAGGAGAGGAGACGATGCTCTGAGTGCCGGCTGTGCCAGCGCCACTGCTCAGGACCAGGCTGGCACTCCCGTCAAGGCTGGAAAGAGACAGCTGCCCACCAGTGGCTGCCAGGGCTGAAACAAGAAGCAGGAGACATGAAGTTTTAACTACACACGTTTTATTGTGTTGCTTGTATTGTATTTCTCTATGGATGTTCTCAGGACCCCTTGTGAACGAGGCCTCTCGGCCTCAATGGGTAAATCTCCTGGTTAAACCAACAAGCAAATGCAAAATGACCCTGAGAGTCCGTTGAGTGCTGGAGTGTTGTGAGTAAGCTGCCTTGCTGTATTGAAGCATTATAAACGCTAGACAAGTCTTTCACCTGCCCTAGAGTTTGATCGAAAAATACAATTCTCACTCAGGGTTAGAAATACGAAATACGAAATACTAAAACAAACTTAATACATTAACTGACCAGCGTTGCGACTAGAAGTCTTTCTCAATGTCTTGAATTGATTTAGAAATACTGAATGAAACTTTTTTCACAAAGAATGGCAAACTAACCCTTATAAAACGTCCATATAGTAAAAGCACAGCACAGTGTAATAAAGCACAGTGAAAGCACAGTAAAGCACATGATGAAGCATGCTAAAACCACAGTCAACTAAAGGTACAATGCATAGTAAACTCATGGGTAAAGCATGGGGCTGAAAAAACTACAAATTTACTGCGGTAAACTTTTCTAAGGGGGTGAAATGGTTTATGGGAGATGGCACACGGTATGGTTTTGGTTTTTTTCTCCACAAACCTTGTATGGTGGCCAGGGGGTTGTTAGCCATTAGGGCTTGGTTTATCCCTGCATTGACACCCAACATTGTGCTCCTGCAGGTAAAAGACACAAGCAGACACACAGAGGCGCTGTGACCGGGGCTCCCAGACTCACGCAAGCAGACACAGACCAGGGCTCCCAGACTCACACAAGCAGACACACAGAGACCAGGGCTCCCAGACTCACACAAGCAGACACAGAGACCAGGGCTCCCAGACTCACACAAGCAGACACACAGAGACCAGGGCTCCCAGACTCACACAAGCAGACACACAGAGACCAGGGCTCCCAGACTCACACAAGCAGACACACACAGGCGCTGTGACCGGGGCTCCCAGACTCACACAAGCAGACACACAGAGACCAGGGCTCCCAGACTCACACAAGCAGACACACAGAGACCAGGGCTCCCAGACTCACACAAGCAGACACACAGAGACCAGGGCTCCCAGACTCACACAAGCAGACACACAGAGACCGGGGCTCCCAGACTCACACAAGCAGACACACAGAGACCAGGGCTCCCAGACTCACACAAGCAGACACACAGAGACCAGGGCTCCCAGACTCACACAAGCAGACACAGAGACCAGGACTCCCAGACTCACACAAGCAGACACACAGAGACCAGGGCTCCCAGACTCACACAAGCAGACACACAGAGACCAGGGCTCCCAGACTCACACAAGCAGACACAGAGACCAGGACTCCCAGACTCACACAAGCAGACACACAGAGACCAGGGCTCCCAGACTCACACAAGCAGACACACAGAGACCAGGGCTCCCAGACTCACACAAGCAGACACAGAGACCAGGGCTCCCAGACTCACACAAGCAGACACACAGAGACCAGGGCTCCCAGACTCACACAAGCAGACACACAGAGACCAGGGCTCCCAGACTCACACAAGCAGACACACAGAGACCAGGGCTCCCAGACTCACACAAGCAGACACACAGAGACCAGGGCTCAGTGTGTCTCAGTATCAGTGTGGCAGTGTGTGTCAGTGCTGGTGTAACTCACCCTGTGTTGGGGTTCATGCCCGGCAGGCCCAGGGGGTTGTGGCTGTGGGGGCTGATGCTTGTGCTGTTGTTGCTGTTTGGGGGAGGAGTCACAGGAGAGGGGGCTGAGCTAATCACACTCTGAGCTAAAGAGCCCATACCCGAAGACATTGTAGTCACTGAAAGAAGGAGAGAGGAGGAGAGACAAAAGTGAGAGGGTTACATACACAGAGAAACCTGCATGAATTGCTTCCAGTTCAATTACTGGTTACTAGCAGGGGGAGGGGAGGGGAGGGAGTGGTATTGTGGTGAGAGGAGAGAGTGCCCCCTACCTGTTGTGCTGAGGCTGCTGACAGCCTGTGACAATCCATGGCTGGAAATCTGAAACAGAAGAAAGGCAAAGCCGGATTTTAATAAAAACAGCAAGTGTGTCTGTGTGTGTCTGTGTGTGTCTGTGTGTGTGTGTGTGTGGGTCTGTGTGTGTTGAAGTTACAGTTTGCTGTCTTTCAAGGGGGCTGGTTCATTATCTTCTCTGTGCTTTACTACACTGTGCTGTGCTTTTACCAGGGCACAGTAATTGTGATTCCTCTTTGAACTGAATTGTAGGTTGTTTTTAACAGTGCACACATGCCCCCCTGGTGGCAAAATGCTGTAATTACTGTAAAGGCAGGTAGCATTTATATAAAGGGCTTGTACCATGTGTGGGATGCAGCAGGAGGGGTAGGGTTTGGGGGGATCGTACCATGTGCGGGCTGTAGCAGGGGGTTAGGGTTAGGGGTGGATCATATCATGTGCAGACTCCAGCAGGGGGGTAGGGTTAGGGGTGGATCGTACCATGTGCGGGCTGTAGCAATGGGGTACGGTTGGGGTGGATCGTACCATGTGCAGGCTGTAGCAGGGGGGTAGGGTTAGGGTGGATCGTACCATGTGCGGGCTGTAGCAGGGGGGTTTGTGCGGGGTGGCTGGCTGGCTGGGGAGGGGAGGGGTGGCGCTGGCTGGGTTGATGCGCTTCTCTTTCTGGCGCCGGTTGCAGAACCACACGCGGATCACCTCCTTCTCCATCGTGAGCTGCTCTGCCATCAGCAGGATCTCCTCGGAGGTCGGCTTCTGATTCTGAGAGACAGAGAGCAAGACGGAGAGAGAGAGAGAGAGAGAGACAGAGACAGAGACAGAGACAGAGAGAGAGAGGGGGGAGAGAGGGGCACAGTCAAAACCATGAGACACACACACTGACACAGACACTGACTCAAACACACACACACACACTCGCTGGCTCCCTCACCGCTATAAAGGCCCTCTCTAAGGCCACGCGGACGTTGGTCTCGATGCTGGTGCGCTTCTTCCTGCGACGGCCGGGCAGCCCCTCGAACCCACACAGCGGGGGGCTGCTGAGGTGATTGGGACTCGGGAGAGTGGTGTCCATCGACATGGTCTCTGAGAGAGGGGGAGAGAGAGGGGGTTAGAGAGGGAGGGAGGGAGTGGTGTCCATCGACATGGTCTCTGAGAGAGGGGGAGAGAGAGGGGGTTAGAGAGGGAGGGAGGGAGAGTGGTGTCCATCGACATGGTCTCTGAGAGAGGGGGAGAGAGGGGGTTAGAGAGGGAGGGAGGGAGAGTGGTGTCCATCGACATGGTCTCAGAGAGGGGGAGAGAGAGGGGGTTAGAGAGAGAGGGGGAGAGGGGTTAGAGAGAGGGACTAGAGGGGGTTATGGAGGGATTAGAGAGGAGTGAGAGGGGATTAGAGGAGGGAGGAGGGTGTCTCACCTGCGTCGTTGAGCCACTTCTCCAGCAGTGGTTTCAGTTTGCACATGTTCTTGAAGCTCAGGTTCAGCGCTTCAAAGCGAGAGATGGTCGTCTGGCTGAAGTCGTTCCCGTACAGCTTGCCCATCGCCAGCCCCACATCACCCTGCAGTGCACCATGGGAAAACACGTCAACCAACCCCCGTCCGCCACTGAGCCACCGCGAACACACCCTTCAAGAGCTGAACACCCCTCCCTCTGCTGTGCGTGTGCCTCTGTGTATCTCAGTACCTGAGTGAAGCCCAGTTTGATACAGTGTGTGTGTGTGTCAGTGTATCTCAGTGTATCTCACTGTGTGTGTCTCAGTGTGTGTGTCTCAGTGTGTATCTCAGTGTCTCAGTGTGTGTGTCTCAGTGTGTATCTCAGTGTGTATCTCAGTGTATCCGTGTGTGTGTCTCAGTGTGTATCTCAGTGTGCATCTCAGTGTATCAGTGTGTGTGTCTCAGTGTGCATCTCAGTGTATCAGTGTGTGTGTCTCAGTGTATCAGTGTGTGTATATCTGTGTGTGTCTCAGTGTGTATCTCAGTGTATCTCAGTTTCTCTTTCTCTCTCTGATCCCAGTACCTGAGTGAAGCCCAGTTTGATGCGCCGCTGTTTGAAGGTGCGAGCGAACTGCTCGAGCTCCTCCAGGTCGCTGGGCTCCTCATTGTGGCCCCCGGAGGAGGACTGGCTCTCCGCACACTTACTGACCTGGCTGTGAGCGTGCTGCTGGGAGAGAGGGGAGGGAGAGAGGTTAATGGTTCTGGTGTACCAGCTGTGATTCTGAGAGCTCTACAGAGCCACAGGAGGGTCTACACTTCTGAGAGTGAAACAGATAAACAAAGGGACTCTAAACAGGAAGAAGAAGAAGAAGAAGAAGACATTAGTTGAGATGAACTGAAGATTCAGAGCCGTACCACGCTGCTTTTTAAAGTACCGTCATCTCCCAGCGCCATCTAGTGCACATCTAGTGTATTGCCAGCAACACAGAACCTGCGTGCGAGAGGCAGCTCACCGCATGATGGCACTCTGGCTGATCCAGCCTGCATTACTCTTTATCTCTTTGCTGCCCAGTGTCCAATATATTTGACAGTGAGAAAATAGGGGTTGGAAAGTGTATGGGAACACACCCTGGGCAGTGAAGATGTAAAGAGATCAGGGTTCATCCATGCACCGTTCCCTAGTGGACTCTGCTGAGATCCCTGGTGTCCCTCTCCCCTCTGCGCTCTCTTACCTGTGTGGGGAGGCTGAGTCTGGGAGGGGGGGACAGGAGCCCCCCCTGGTTTTGCTGAGGTAGTGGAATTAGATTTGGTGTCGTTAGCAGGCCTGGGTTTGAAAGAGAAATGAAACACAAGGTTACTGTGAGGGAGAAGACTGGAGATTAACTGAAATACACACACTGGAATAGAAAGCACACACAATGAAATAAAACACACACACACACAGTGAAATAACACACACACACACACACTGAAACAAAACACACACACACTGAAATAAAACACACACACACACACACTGAAATAAAACACACACACTGAAATAACACACACACACTGAAATAAAACACACACACACACTGAAATAAAACACACACTGAAACAAAACACACACACACATTGAAATAAAACACACACTGAAATAAAACACACACACACACACACACTGAAATAAAACACACACAAACAAAACACACACACACTGAAATAAAACACACACTGAAACAAAACACACACACTGAAATAAAACACACACAAACAAAACACACACACACTGAAATAAAACACACACTGAAACAAAACACACACACTGAAATAAAACACACTGAAATAAAACACACACACACTGAAATAAAACACACACTGAAACAAAACACACACACTGAAATAAAACACACACAAACAAAACACACACACACTGAAATAAAACACACACTGAAACAAAACACACACACACTGAAATAAAACACACACACACTGAAACAAAACACACACACACTGAAACAAAACACACACTGAAATAAAACACACACACACTGAAATAACACACACTGAAATAAAACACGCACACACTGAAATAACACACAGTGAAATAACACACACACACTCCCTTCCGCTCTCCTTCTCGCCCTCTCCCCTCTTTTATTCTCTCCTCTCTCTCTCCCCCTTCTCCCTTCTCTAACTCTTCCCTCTTCCCCTCTCTCTCTTCCCCTTCTCCCTTCTCTACCTCTTCCCTCTCTCCCTTCCCTCCAATATCTTCAAATGTAATTTCTAGAATGACACCCCCCTCTCTACCTAGCTGCCCCTGCAGTGCCTGTGTAGAACGAAAGCCCCCTACCTTGCTGTCCTTGCTGTGCCTGTGGCAGGAGGAACTGTGCAGGTGATTGCAGAGGATGCCCAGGGACCAGGACCAGCTGCTGGAGCTGCAGCAACTGCTGGATATCCTGAGAGGAGAGAGGAGAGGGGAGCAGAGGGGATAGGAGAGAGAGAAGAGAGAGAGGAGAGGGAGTAGGGATGGGAGAGGGAAAGGGAGTAGAGGGGATGGGAGAGGGAGAGGAAAGGGAGAGGATAGGGGGAAGTAGAGGGGTGAGAAAGGGAGGAGGCAAAGAATAAATGCGAAATGAGAGGAGGGGAGAGAGGAGAGATGTGAGAGGGGGAGAGCGGTAGAGAAGAGGGGGAGAGGGAGAGAGAGAGCAGTCAGGTTACAGTAACACTGTGGTACAGGATATCGAGGCTCCATTCTCAAATACAATGACACAGGACTCAATCAGATTCAGGCGACATGTTTGTGGAGCCGACTGGTTAAGCAAGAGGGAGGGGGCGGGACACTTACTTGGGCAGTGAGCTGGATTGGCTGAGACAGGGTGAGTTGGGGTGGAGGGTTGCTTGTCTGCTCGCTGCTGTTTTGCTGCTGCTGCTGCTGCTGATTGGCTGCATGCGCGGCTGCGGCTGCATTGGACTGCTGCACCGCTGCAGCCAGGAGCTGCGCTTGAGCCTGCTGCAACAAGAGCTGCTGCTGTGCGGGCAAGAGAGCCGTCAACTGAGAGCGAGAGAGAGAGGGGGGGGCAGGGGAGAGAGAGGAGAGGAGAGACAGGGTGAAAGGAGAGAGAGGGAAGAAAGAAGGAAGGGGAGGGGGAGAGAGAGAAGAGTGGAGAGAAAGACATGGATTAGCAGTGTGCAGGGAGAGAGAGAGAGAGAAAGAGAGAGAGAAAGAGAGAGAGAAGCAAGCACTCCTAACAACACAGCGCTGTCCAAACTTCTATTCCTAACGCAGCACAGCGAGAACACGCTAAACTGGGCCGCTCAGAGAAAGAATTCTTAACAGCACGCCCGCCCCCCCTTTATAGTGTTATCATTTGACTTACCCCGGCTAGCTGGCTCCCAGCCAGCATGAGCTGCGCCTGGGGGAGGTGTGCTTGCGAGAGGGGGGGCTGGGTGGGGGGAGGGGGGGGCGCCTGGGACATTTCGCTGGAGTCCTCAGCCTTGATCTGAAACGGAAGGCAAGAAGCACAGCGTAGGGTTAGTCAACTTTCTTTATTAACATACACAAGTTATACAGTCAGTACGAATCCCACAGGCCTTAAACCTCACACTGAGGCCACTTCAATAGAAAGACCACCTCTGTAGACCAGAGTTTGGGCTCTAGTGCCTTCATCAGTGTGATTGAAACTAGAAGAGACCGAGTCAAGCAGACCAGCGTTTGGCTCTAGTGCCTTCATCAGTGTTATTGAAACTAGAAGAGACCGAGTCAAGCAGACCAGCATTTGGGCTCTAGTGCCTTCATCAGTGTTATTGACACTAGAAGAGACCGAGTCAAGCAGACCAGCGTTTGGGCTCTAGTGCCTTCATCAGTGTGATTGACACTAGAAGAGACCGAGTCAAGCAGACCAGCGTTTGGCTCTAGTGACTAGCTGTGAATATGTATAGTTCACATATATACGTATAAGTCACTGTATATATAATTCTTTAAAATATAATTGTAATTTTCTGGTAAAATGTTTACCTTGCTCAGGTCCAGCGGGTAAGTACAGTATGTTCCGTACCCATTCCTCTGAGAGTCCGTAGGGTATAAACCATGTGGAGATTTGATCGCTATCATTCTCGCACAGCTCTCTGACTCTTATAAAAACTAAATCTGTGTGTCTGTATCCTAGCACAGGGGAGCCAGACAGGTGAGCTGGGCTTCTAATACCTGGGTGTGTGTGTCTGGGGGTGTGGCCAGGAAGCTGGCTGCTTTGCATATAAGACATCTATATGCAAATCAGGGTGACATAATAGCCAATGTTTCCCCATAGGAAAAGCACAACAAAGTGTAATCAAGCACAGTGAAAGTATGGTAAAGCATAGAGAAACTCTTTAAAGCACAGAGAGGTATGGTAAAGCATAGGGAAGCCTTGCAAACCACAGAGAGGTATGGGAAAGCCTGTTAATAAATATGGCAAACCCAGGTAAACTGGTATGGGCAGCAGTGTGGAGTAGTGGTTAGGGCTCTGGACTCTTGACCGGAGGGTTGTGGGTTCAATCCCCAGTGGGGGACACTGCTGTTGTACCCTTGAGCAAGGTACTTTACCTAGATTGCTCCAGTAAAAACCCAACTGTATAAATGGGTAATTGTATGTAAAAATAATGTGATATCTGTATAATGTGAAATAATGTGATACCTTGTAACAATTGTAAGTCACCCTGGATAAGGGCGTCTGCTAAGAAATAAATAATAATAAATAATAATAATAAATGCACAGTATATCCATAGGGGAAAACTGCAAAAATACTGCAGTAAACTTTTAGAGGGGACACACCCCATTTAGTGCTGCTGTGCTTCTGTAGAACTGGGAGTGTCAGCTTCCATAAACAAACAAAGCTAGTGAGGGTTTAGAGAAACAGTACAATAGCAGCTGAGACGCACACACTGACACACTCACACTCACACTCACACACACACACACATACATATTTGTTTATAGTGTTTATGCTGGCGGGACCGCACTATATAACACTAATATAAAACCCTGTACAGAACTACAGCAGCTACCCACCATGGTGTCTATATAAAGTGCTGATAAAGTGCGCTGGCATTGCCTGCTGTGTGCTACGCAGAGCCTCGCTGTGCTGTCCTGCACACAGGGCAATGCTGGCGGGACCGCACTATATAACACTTATATAAAACCCTGTACAGAACTACAGCAGCTACCCACCATGGTGTCTATATAAAGTGCTGATCTAGTGCGCTGGCATTGCCTGCTGTGTGTTGGGCAGAGCCTCGCTGTGCTGTACTGTACACAGGGCAATGCTGGAGGGACCGCACTATATAACACTAATATAAAACCCTGTACAGAACTACAGCAGCTACCCATCATGGTGTATATATAAAGTTATTTTCTGTGTTGACTGAGAGCTGTCTAGTTTCAAGCTGTTTTAATACTCTGACAGAAACGTTCATGGCAGCGAATGATCTTTCCTGCGTGTGCATCAAAACAGATTAACCCCTTAATGGCCAGACTGCCACACCCAGATCAGGAGCTCTCACTCCATCCCCTCTCTCCCTCTCCGTCTCCAGTCGGGCTTGTCTGCTGTGTGTCTCTGGCCCTGAGGCAGGATGCTACAAACTTCATCTCTCTCTCTCTTCTCCCATCTCCCTCTCTCTCCTCTCCCCCAGAAAGACCTGCAGTTTCTCCTCGGCTCTGGAGCAGAAAGCCCTCTATCCTGCGTGCCAGTCTGAAGGAGTATCGCTCACTCAGCTCTCTGTCTCTCTCTCTCTCTCTTTCTCTGTCTCTCTCTCTCTTCCTGTTTTTCTCCTCTCTCTGTGGAGGGGTTTCCCCCCGGCTCTCACACTGACTCACTCCGCCCGGCCGCTCACAGCCAACACGGGGTTAACAACCACAGAGAGAGAGAGAGAGAGAGAGAGAGAGAGAGCAAGAGGGGGAGGAGCAAGAGAGGGGGACAGAGAGAGAGAGGGGGAGGGGGAGGGGGACACAGAGAGGGGGAAAGAGAGGGCCTCTGCTTATTATTTAATGCTAGCGACAATCGCTTGTCCGATTGTGATGAAACTTGGTAGTCGCATTATTCAGCACCAGCTATCGGGGGTATCAGACTGTGGCGGATATGTCTGTCTGTAAATCCGTCCACCTGTATATCTCTCTTGCATTTTTTTACACCTTGAGAAATGTTATTCCAAGTGCTTTGAGCCAGTCGCTTAGCCTTCGTTTCTAACTCAGTGGAGGTCTTCAATAGCACTGGTCCAGTTTTCATCCAGCTGACAGCCGTGGCGATGGAGGAAGGATGTTACTGACAGGCTGGCTAAAGAGGAGTGTCTCTTACCTTAGTGCTGGAGAGTGTGGGGGACAGTGAGAAAGGGCTGGCTTTCATAGACTGCACCTGAGAAAACAAAGAAAGAATGAAAGAAAGAAAGAAAGAAAGAAAGAAAGTAAGAAGTTAAACACACCCCGACTACAATCCCAGTGCTAACCTGAAACTATTGTGAATCCCCTTCTAACAGTTCACCATACCCTGGTGTGTCTTGCTTTTTAACATGCTTTACCATACCTCCTCGCTCTTCTCTACAATGCTTGCCCATGCTTTCACTGTGCTTTAATCTGGAGCTTAATATAGACTTTCCCGGGAGTTCCTAATGATAACTCACCTGATGATTAGGGTCTGGATCATTCCTCTCTGTGTCTAAGAGAGAGAGAGAGAGAGAGAGAGAGAGAGAGAGAGAGAGAGATTATTAATGTTCATTTTAAAGTTTCACACCTTTTGGTCTTTGTTAATGAGCCACTTCCTTGGTAGAGAAATAGCACAGCTACTGTCTCTAATGCCTCATCTCCACCGCCTCTCCCCGGATACAGCTGAGCTGGCCGGTCTGGGTGAGGTGTAGTTGCAGACGACTGTCTGTGTTCCAGTCTCATTGTAGTCAGGTAGAGCTGACCCAGGAAGCAGTAGTGCGGCAGTAAAAAGTCAAGTTGCATTATGGGATTGATTGAGCGATATGCAAACAAGCGAAGATGGACGACGTTGAACAAACATTTGTAAAGCAAATTTACAAATGTTAGTAGTCTTATTCACGATGTTTCGACACGCAATAAGAGAAAAGCTGTGGAAAGCAGCCGCCATTATTGGAAGCAGCTTGTCTTCTTAGCACAGCACAGTTTGGCCCCATTGGGTATGAGTTACGAAACTGTGCTGTCTGAGGTGCAGCTGAGGTATAGCTGAGTGCCTGTGGAAATGCTCTCCAGCTGCACCTCATCCAGACTCAGCTCAGCTCTACCAGGGGACAGGCAGTGGAAACACAGCCAGCTGCACCTCATCCAGACTCAGCTCAGCTCTACCAGGGGACAGGCAGTGGAAACACAGCCAGCTGCACCTCATCCAGACTCAGCTCAGCTCTACCAGGGGACAGGCAGTGGAAACACAGCCAGCTGCACCTCATCCAGACTCAGCTCAGCTCTACCAGGGGACAGGCAGTGGAAACACAGCCAGCTGCACCTCATCCAGACTCAGCCCAGCTCTACCAGGGGACAGGCAGTGGAAACACAGCCAGCTGCACCTCACCCAGACTCAGCTCAGCTCTACCAGGGAAGAGGCAGTGGAAACACAGCCAGCTGCACTTCATCCAGACTCAGCCCAGCTCTACCAGGGGACAGGCAGTGGAAACACAGCCAGCTGCACCTCATCCAGACTCAGCTCAGCTCTACCAGGGGACAGGCAGTGGAAACACAGCCAGCTGCATCTCATCCAGACTCAGCTCAGCTCTACCAGGGGACAGGCAGTGGAAACACAGCCAGCTGCACCTCATCCAGACTCAGCTCAGCTCTACCAGGGAAGAAGCAGTGGAAACACAGCCAGCTGCACCTCATCCAGACTCAGCTCAGCTCTACCAGGGAAGAGGCAGTGGAAATGAGGCAGAGC